>NC_056739.1:604530362-604707862 GCF_019279795.1 Protopterus annectens | reverse complement strand
AAAAAACCTATACAAACATTAATTATCACCATTTGGGGTCTGAAATATGAGTGCTTCTATTTTCTGATCATCTAAAAGGTAAGTGCAATAATTGTTAGTACTTTAAATTTGTTTATTTGTTTGCTTTTGTTTACAATGAAAGTTTGACTGGTCTATAAGAAAAAATAGCCTATTTTTAGCAGTGGCCCAGGCAGACATACAATATATCAGAGAGCACATATGATAAGAACAGCAATTAAATCATGTACAGAAACAAACTCACAGACACACGCACACACACACACACACATGTTCAATAGGCATAACGCTCAACCTTCCATCGCCAAAATGTGTAACACTACCTGTCATAATGTGGAATAAATGGGCAAAACGTGAAACACTAACAACTTACAAACAGCTTCAACTAGTTGGCAAACATGGTGGTTTAATATTACTTTATACTGATGAATTAATATGACTTGGTATTGTTTACCATTGATATAAAATTAAAGCATTCTTAATACTGCATGTATAACAGACCTTATACCTATTTTGAGGATACACACTTGTTTAGAGTGGGTAATAAAATACTGGTAAGCATAACACATATCCTTAAAGGGGTAGTATTAAATATCTACCTTCTAGAAAAAAGAATGTTAGGGAAGTACATGAAGGTATATCACCTAAAACATGGAAATGGTGGCGCATATAAAGTAAGTAAGAAAATGAAGACAGAAAGAGATTAAATTAAAGTGTGACAGAGAAGACTGCATTTACTAAAGGAAAATAAAAGTGTTTAGGGAAGGATGTGCAGTGGCAATAAAAAGGGAAAAACAACAAGACATATATGAATTGGTAATATAGAGAAGGAAAATAGATTATGATATATATTTTGTGAGTAAGAAAAAACCCATGATGCTGTGGGGTGTATTATTAGTATGATAGCCCAAGTGACTGAGGGGGAACATATGGGTAAGAGCACAGTATTGGATTGTGACATGTTTTGAAGATACATTATGTTGTTATGGATAAGGGAATACATAAGTGATTAGCAGGTAAAAGTGCGTTGTATAGGCTGATATCAGTGGCTAGGATGTACAGTCAGGAATGAAAGAAGGGATGAGATATAGAAGGTTAGATAAAAGTGCGAGAGGTAAAGTTAGATAGCATGAGGGAAGTGATGAAGAGGAGAAAACGTATGTGTAATACTTAAGTGCTGGATATGTCTACTTACACTGAATAGCTGTTTGCCAGTTTTAAATGAGTGGGGGTTACAAAAACAATTAAACCAGATTAAAAGCTGGCAAATAATAAATAAACCCAGTAAGATTCTGAAACCTAACATGAATTAAAACCATACCTCAAAAACAGGCCTCAGTATCATACCTCTCAACTTCTTAGCTGAAGGAATTCTGAACAAATCCAAATATAATGGGAGAACAAAGGCCCAAAATAAGACACATATTTTAGATATTGCTGTATAACCTTAGAAATTGGCAATCATTTTCTGAAGGATATCAAGTCTGGAATTCAAATGCACATTTATTATTTAATGACTTCAATCCTTAATTATTTGCCAGAAAACCATAAACATTATAAGGAACAAACCAAAAATATGAGGCAAAAATCTTGACATTCTGTAAAAATGTGGACACTTGAGAAGTATTATGAGGGGCAGTCCTCATTTTTGAGTTTCAACAAGTCCATTTTCCACTGTAGTCCTTATTGAAAAGGTTTGTCACACATTCATTGCTAAGAATTTTAACTAATATCAATGGTAAATAATAATGAATCACATTAATTTATCAAAAAATTTGTAGGCATAAAGTTGCAAATTTTAGTCATACAGAGAGCTTCCTAATTGAAGTTATTTAAGCAATAACCCACGCCTGGGTGTGGGTAATGCTGGATTTATCCACGGATGGTGTGATTTGGTCACGAGGGCGAAGCCCGAGTGGCCACACAAAGACAACCGTGGGTAAATCCAGCATTACCCACACCCAGAAGTGGGTTATTGCTATTATACACTGACATTATTTAAGAAAAAATACTTACTTTTCTTAAATAATGGCATTGTATAATGCCTCCGTGCTGCCCTTCCGCAGTTGTCTGGTATTCTGAGGCAGTTCTGATGTACTGCGCATGTGTATGCTTGTGCAGTACATCAGAGCTGTGTGTGGAAGCAACAGAGAAAGCAAGATCTCCGTTGCTTTTTAGAAAGTGTCTCGCTATGTTAAAGGAGTTTAACATAGCGAGACAGCTTTAAAAAAAAGCAATGGAGATCTTCCTTTCTCCATTGCTTTTTTTAAGCTATCTCGCTATGTTAAACTCCTTTAACATAGCGGGACACTTTCTAAAAAGCAACAGAGATCTTGCGTTCTCCGTTGCTGTAACAAAAAAGAAAAAAAAAGACATACTAATGGAAATAATCTGGGTGACTGGACCCTTTTCCGTTAGTATAAGTCTAATTTACAACATGCATGCTGACCAATCAGCATGCACGTTTTGGAATATTAATGGCGGGATCATTCTATAATAGTGAATATTTCACGTTTTGCCCATTTAGTCCATATTATTAGAGGTAGTGTTCAACATTCTGGAGACTGAAGGTTGACAGCTGTGAGTGAAATGTACTTTGGTATTGTTTATATCTGATATAATGTTGTGGGTGTCCTTGTGGCAATGTGGGTCTCTTACCTGGAGAATTTGGGGTCACTAGAAAAAAGACTGCTGAGTTATTTTTATTATGTATAAGGCAATGTCAAATTAAGTGCAGTAACTCCCATGTAGAATTTCCTTTAACAGACTTTGATTATCCTATAAGCTGTGTGTGCTAAACTGTGTGTCTTATTTAAGGTGGGAGCTATACAACTAGTCCCAACGCTCTGAAGGACTCTTTTATTGCATGGAGTAACACAGCTGTCATGCCTCTGAAGTGAAGGTGTGGAGGTGATTGGGTGGGTGTGACCAAAATATATACTTTAGGTGTTGGGAATGATATAATAATTACAGTGTTTACCTCATCTACATAATGTGCATGGTTTGATTCTCGCCTTTGGGCACTACCTGTTTGGGGTTGCCATAATGGTTAAGATTTTTATCTCATAAGGTACAGAATCTGATTTTCACTATACTTCTTAGTGCAAGAGTTCTGGGCAAAGCCAAAAATAATGGGAGAAAAGGGTCAAAATCAGGGACAGCAAGAGGTTTTGCATTAACATGCATTTTCTGAAGAATATGAAGTGTGAAACGTAAATGTGTGAGATTATTTAGTGACTTCAGTCCTCAACGATTTGTCAGAAAAAAAACACACATTTTATGAGGAAGGTACCAAAAATAGGAAGCAAACATCTGGACATTCTGCAAAATTCTGGATGTTGAGAGGTATGAAATTTCTCACCTTTGATCACTATCTGTTTATTGGGGTCTATATTAGAACACTGAACTTTCAAAATTTCGAGTGTTCTAATATCGAACCCTATTAATCAAATATTTAAAACATCGAACATACAGAACAGCGAATATTTTCCTAGGGAAAAAATTTGCTGTTCCAAAACACATACACACAACACAAGCACACCAAACAGCAATCCACACACATACACCTAAACTCTTACACCTAACCCTACACTAAACTATACATACACCACTAACTGTCCACTTACGGTAAAAACAGGCAAACGAACAAAAAACGAAGAGAAAAACACTATGAGCAGGCACCAGAACTCCACTCAGCTCGGTAAAGAATAGAATAAAAAAAAAAATGTTCTTTTTCACTTTAATGACAAAACAAGTAAAATTAAGTGCTTTTTGTTTGGGGAATATCCAAACTTCTTCAGATACAAAACAAGAATAGTCAGCCCAGCTAAAATCCACTCTATAACATAAAAAGTTAATTGATTAATTACCCACAAGTGAGTCACAACACTCATTTAACGTTACACTTCACAAATACATTATTTGTTACTAACCAAACCAAAATAAACCTAAAAGCTTCAAGACTTTTAAAACACTGTCACACAGTTGATAGAAAATTATTGCATTTGCAAAAAATAAATATGCATATATGTATAATGATGAATAATACTGACACCCAACTCAAACTTGATTATTATACCATAGTTATAAAAGCATAATTTATAAAAAACATAATATGTAAAATTAATTCATAACTTTATTTCATAATAATACTTTATCAATAAATAACCAACTATCCAACAGAACTACATAGAAAATTACCTTAGTAAACTTTTTCAATTTTAATATACTTGCTAAAGAATAAATTTAATTAATACCCGGGGGGGCACAAGAGTTGAGTAGCAGCTGCCATTTCAACTCATGTTCTTCAAGATGCAACTTAACTATGTTACTGTCTAAGTACCTCACATTCTCATGTGTAGTTACCTGCGCTATAACTCTAAACTTAAAACCATGACCGTGGCTATCCTTACAGTGCCTAGCTAGAGCATTATCCATTTTTGGTTTACTAATAGCATAAATATGCTCATAAATCCTGTCACGCAGTCTACGGTTGGTCTTACCAACATAGCAAGCTGGGTAGGCATTGCACTGTGCGAGGTACACCACTGATCTGGAATTACAGTTAAACTTACCCTTAGTGTAATAATTGTAGTTTCTCACTCGAAATGTGTTACCTGTTTCAATGTAATTGCAATATCTACATGCATCACACCTATACATTCCCACATGCCTATTGGATGGTTTCATGGTAGTTTGCATCAACTTCTTTAAGTTCTGTCCCTCCCTATACGTAATAATCGGAGATTCCCCCAATTTAGCAAAATCTCCGTATCCACTGAGAAGAGATGCCAGTATTTTTTAACTATTGACCTAATCTCCTCAGCCTCCGAACTGAATGTAAAAACAAAGGAAATTGAAACAGTCCTGTGCTGATGGTTTCTCCCTTCCCCTTGTTCATTAACCACATTTATAGGGGGAAGACCCAAGGTGCCCATACTATGTGGTTCATTTATAGAACAATTGTTCAGAATAGGCTTATATACACCTTGGGACCTTTTTAACTGGACTTCGTCAATAATGCCTACCAAAAATTTGGAAGGGTAACCTCTATTAAGGAACATATTCCTAAGATTTAAACATTCCTGTTGGAAATCAGCTTCACCAGAAACCATCCGGGCTGCTTGAACCAATTGTCCTTTAACAACAGATTTTTTCTGTTGTAAAGGGTGTGCACTGGAGAAATGCAAGAAAGAGTGTGAATAAGTACTCTTTCTCTAGATCTTTGCAGTATATTTAGATTCCTGGATATTTTTTGAAAGTTCAACATCCAAATAGTGGACCGAAAGTTCCTGATAATCCTTGGTGAACCTTAAAAATTCAACTGAATCGTTGAAGAAATCAACAATATTGGTAGCTAAGGTCGTATCACCATCAATAATCATAAAAATATCATCCAGGAATCTAGTATAAAAAACAATGTTTTTCATCCATTGACTGGTAAATAAATAATTTGTTTCCCAAAAGACCATAACCAAATTCGCAAAACTAGCTCTACAAGGGGACCCCATTGCCACTCCTACCCTTTGCAAGTAAAATTTGTCATTAAACAGGATATAATTGTTTTTCAAGATGATCCCCAAAAGGTCCTCAGTGAGATGCAACTCATTTTCTGTGGCTCCTCTAGATCTAATAAATTCCAATACCCTTTCTGTACCTATATCTTGGCGAATGGATGAATAGAGGTCGCATACATCCACAGTTAAAAAATTGTTTTCCTTTTTATACATCAAAGAATTGATTTGCTCCAGAAAGGACCATGGGTCTCGACAAATTTGGGGCTCCTTACTGACAAATTTCTTGAGGATGGAATCCACTACTTTAGCACATAGGTAGGTGATGGATTGCCTGGCATCCACTAGTGGGCGCATTGGTGGATCGGAGGTCCCCTTGTGGATCTTGGGAACCCCAAAAAGTAAGCGAATCCTGGGTGCTGGCATGGACAAGTAGTGGTTAAGGTTAATGTCAGTTAAACCATCTATAAATAAATCATTAATAAACATTCTAATTCAATTATAAGCTATATTCATTTCATTTAAACTGACTTCTACATAGGTGTCCTTCCCTAATAACTGATTAATTTTATTATAATGTAGCATGTTGGGGCGTAGTTAGTGCGTGATTAGTAACTTTCTGCTTTGCACCAAAATCATGTGCTTCTCTCAATACGTAAGCACGCTCTGTCTCTGACTTTGTGTGTGTGTGTGTGTGTGTGCGAGCGCATAAGTATGTATACATAGGATTACCACCTGTCCCTCTTTAGGAGGGAAGTCCCACTTCGGGCAGTTGTGTCCTGGGGAAAAAATGGCAAATGTCCTAAGATTTTTAAGGCAAAATATATTTCTTAAGTTTTCTTTAATAGTTGCATAAACCACTATTTTGTGTCTGGAACACAAAATATATGAAATAGCACAAGCAACTCAAATGCTACAAACATAAGCTTTTATTTTGTAAAAAATAAGTTCGGTCCTTTGCACTGGCCGTGGATATGTTTTTTCCTGCAAAAATCTCACAGTCCTACAAAAATGCCCCACTCTGGGAATTTTTAAAAGGTGGCAAGTAGCAACCCTACGTATACACACCACAGCACTTATTAGCCCTCTCGTCATCCACAGATCATGCCTCTCAACCTTTCCTATCGCCGCGCTCAATAGGCGCGCATGCACGGGTGTGCGCATCCGCATGTAACTTGTCCGCGTAGATCTGCTTGTAGCATCTATTTAACTTCCAGTTGGCTGCTTTGCTACCCCTTATATTTTTTTGCAATTATGCTCTTTAGTTTTCTTTTCCAGACCGTACCTAACACAGTCTGATGCTATGTTGAAAAGTAGCTATGTTAAACGCTGAGAACTGGCATAAAAGTTCTTATTAAATAATATACTCATTATTTACATAGCTCTTTTAACTCAACTAATAAGATCTGAAGATAGGATTGGTTGGGCTGGGCACTTTACTGCGCTTCATTAATTAATGTGCATAGAGTGGCTGCCATGGGCATACGTGACTTTCCTCTTAACTGTTTCGCAGAATGTCCAGATTTTTGCATCAGATTGTTGGTCTTCGTAAAATGTGCGTCTTTCCTTCAAATCTGACGTCACTAAATAAGGGAAGGCATTTGAGTTCCAGACTTCATATTAGCACAACTTTTATTGTACCAGCTTTCTAAGTTTATAAGAGCAATATTTAAAATGTATCCATATTTTGGGCCTTGGTTGCTCAGTTATTTTCGGCTTTGTCCAGATTTCTTGTGCTGAGGTCGAGAAGTTACTAGGCATACAGCGTGTCATAGGGCTTGAATTAAATAAAACCAGGGGCTGCCACCATTGCGTCCAGCTGTTGAACTCTTGTTATTTGGTTCCTTAAGACGTATACTCACATTCAATGGACAGAGTTAATTCCAGTAATGCGGCTGAAAAAGAGGTATATTTCGAGAAGTGTAGTTGATTATGGTCTGCATTGGTCTCAAGTGTTTCTGATTTTGCAGAACGTCTTTGGTTTTGCCTCTTATTTCTGCCCCGGTCCTCATAAAATTGATTTATGATTATAGCCATGTTAGTAACGCCAGACGTTAGGGTTTTATGTTTTTTTTTTTTTTTTTTTTTTAGAAAAGATAGGTTAACACTGTTGGGTTATTGTGCAATGTAACAATCGTCAATGATTGTACGATCCCCGTTATTTTTGCTTTGTCCCTGACAATTATGGGAGAGGTATGTGACATTAAAAACAAGCATGACTTTTTTTAGAACATACTATGTCTTCAGCTGTCTAAATGAATGCCTCCAATAAAAGTTACATAGATTTAAACAATGTATTTAATGGTTTTAAAGGGAAAATGACGTACGTATTTGTAACTGCCAGGTGGGTTGGGGTAGCAATAACAGCACACGAGTACAATATTAGATTCTTCCGCTACCCTCCTGCTTATATAAACAGCGACATTGAGAGTGTCACGAAGGTATTATTATATGTTGCACCCAAATAACATGTAATTGGTCTTACGTTCTACTTCTACTTATAAAATAAATCACTATAATAAAACTCGCAGACTTTTAATAAACTGAATGCAGTTCTACTAAACGAAGCCCAATGCCTCTGTTTTGCTGCAACCGAAGTGAAACACTTGAATGCGGCACACATCAGCAGTTTGAGTGAACTTTAACCCTTTTGCAATGTATCCCATGGTTAAATGAAATTAGGAAATTACACTAAAACATCTAATTGCAAACATACGCAGCAATTTGTCTAGCACGTTATGGTGAGCTGTTCCTTTACCTATGTTGCCAAAACCCATTGATCCAAAGTGAATGACTGACATGATAGACAATTAATGTTGCTATTTACAGAAAAAAAGGCAATTATCAAACAGTAAGTACTAAATTGTATCTCTGAGATAACAACAATCTTTGCATTTAACTGAGTTATCGGTTTTGTAATTAATAGTTAAACATTCCACAAAGTGCTTGGCTGTTTAATTTTTGACAAGCTAAACTTCACATTTTACTTAACTTGTGTCTCATCCGTTATAAACTGTTCATATTTATTGGCTCCGTGACAACAATAACAGCAATAAGAGTTAATTCTGCAAAAATATGTTCTCCAGAATAGCAACCATAACTCTCAAATGTACAGTTTTTGCAGAAATGTCCAGATTTTGCCGCACATTTTTTGGTCTGTTTCTCATAAAATTGTGGTTTTCTGGCAAAATATTTGAGGGCTGAAGTCAGAAAATAAAGACAGACATTTCAGTTGCAGACTCCGTGCCTTCAGAAAATTCATGCTAATGCAAAACCTGTTATTCTATCAGCTTTCTAAGTTTGTAAGAGCAATATTTTTAAAAATGTCCATATTTTGGGCCTTTGCCCCCTCCCCATTATTCATGTCTTTGTCCAGATTTCTTGCCCTAAGAGGTTGAGAGGTATAATATCAGCACCCCAGCCGCATCCACCGGCTTGTGGAAAGATATACATTTTTCCAAATATGGTTCACTTATAATTTTTAGAGTGAAGACCTGCTTTGTTTTTTTTTTTTTGGGGGGGGGGTAGATGTATACAAGGAATGCTAAACAAACCCATTTCATGTTACACACACGCCTTGGAGTGTGTGTATGTGTGTGTGTGTGTGTGTGTGTATATATATATATATATATATATATTACAGATACATATATATAGATATAGAAAGAGAAACATATTACAGGCGTGTGTGTGTGTGTGTGTGTATGTATGTGTCTATATATGTGTGTATATATATATATATATATATATATATATATATATACATATATACACACATATATATATATATATATATATATATATATATATATACATATATACACATACAGCGGAAATGAGCCTCAGAAATGTAGGACTCGTTTTAGACACATTGGGGGTTTCGACATTATTTGCATAGTCTGAATCATTAATTATATCACCTTACCTTTTCACCTATACTATATTACGCTCAGTTACAATTTTAAATGAATGTCCTTCCTCTGTGATTATGATTCCTGGTGAATTGCTTGAAGCTCTTAACAGTTTCACTTCTCTCCATCTTCTCTCCGTCATACCTGTTTCTTCATTTTACCTTCCCTAGTTATTATATACGACGTACGTTGATATTTCAAGTAAATGCATGATGGAGCTGCTTCTGTGTGCATATAGTTTTATTTTGAAAATTTTACACTGCCTGCATTTTTTAAAGAAGCCATCATACACATACTTGAATAGTATTTGCATCTTATCTCAGACTTCTGCATAATGCATATAATGGTATTAATGGGGCTTACTCCCCATCTGCAAATGGGTTAAGTGTGGAAATAAGAACAAATGCGCATTTACGCTAATCTCTGATCTATTCCAGTCCTTCATACCGCTCAACTGTCCAGATTTTCACAGAATGTCCAGATTTTTGCCACATATTTTTGGTTCAGTCCTCATAAAATTTGTGGTTTTCTGTCAAATAATTGAGGAGGGAAGTGACTAAATAATATAAAAAAGTTGGTACTACAAGTGCTCACACCAAACCAAGAAAAGTAAAAGAGCACAGCGTTGCGAGTCCACAATCTTAGTTTAATATAAAAATAATAAAACAAACAGGTTAAGCGCTTTCATCAATAAGTATGACGTCTTCAGAACCTTCCGAAGAAGTCATACTTATTGATGAAAGCGCTTATTATTATAAGTGACTAAATAATGGCAGACATCTGAGTTTCAGACTTCATATCCTTCAGAAAATGTAAGCAAATACAAACATATTATTCTATAAACTTTATAAGTTTATAAGAGCCATATTTAAAATGTGTCTCTATTTTTTGGTTTTGTCCAGACTTCTTGTGCTAAGAGGTTGAGAACTATGCCCCCCAATGGAATTTCCCAGAACCAAAAATGAGATTAATTCAGATAGAAATGAACACATTTCCTGCTTTAGATAGTATGCTAATATATTGTGTATGCATATAATGCAGTTTTATAATTGTAGTCTGAGGAAGTGACAACTAAAGTAAGGCGTTGCTGAATAATCTAGATATACCAGACTATGAGAGCTGCCACTCAACACATGTTTCTCTTGCCTGATTCATGTGAGGGAGGGGTGAGGTGCAAATGTTGCTTCTCAGAATGAACTACTGTCACGCGAAGGAAGATATCTATGATGGGTGGCGGCTGAGGGGTCAATGGGAGCACGTTACTCAAATGAAATAACTTCAAGGGCACAGATAAGGATTGCAGGACAATTAATGAATGCATTGTAATGGGCCTATCCAGTCCACCTCCAAATCATTAAAAAAGTGTTTTTTTTTATGTCAGGTAAACTATGTGCTACGCTTGCTGCAGCAGTCACGCAATCACATGAATCACGTAAGACAGGTGAACTGGCGTGTACCTGTGCAGTACAGGGAGTGTTTATCTTTGTACACACGCAAGGCTGAGTTTCTGAAATTACATCTTACATGGAAGCACCCCTTACCCAAAGAGTTAAATGACCGCCTTTGCGTGCAGTTATGCACAGCTTTAATTAAATCACGTTTGGAAATTAATTTTTTGATCCTTGAACTTCCCTTTAATTGGCATTAAAATATCTTGAACTGTATTTGCCCCATTCAAGTAATAGGTGTTTTGAAGTAATTATTTCTTGCCTGCATGCTCCCTACGCCCTTCCCCTTTTCATCGATAGTTTATGTCCTAATTTTATAGATTTTTTTTAACACCAACGCGTTATCAATGATAAACAAACACTGTGAGTCAGTTTGGTTTCCTCAAGCATTTCAAGTTATAACATCGATCTAACAACTTATCTTATCTAGACGTAGTAGTAGTGCGTTTTGTGTGGTTCACGTACTAAAGAAATAATACTTAGACTGGAGGTGCGTTTTTTCAATCCTTGTTCACCGAAGGTCTGGAGAGTTATTCAATAAATCACTGCAGCGCACTAGTGCAACTATTGCTGGGTTCCAGGGCTGGGCTTTCCCGGGCAGTTTATGGCCGGTTTACCTTCTGTGCCAAGACTGCGTGCATGTTTTTTTACTAGGCGCTAATATTTAATTGCAGACATGCAGGTGAATTAATTTCTTGGCGACTTTCTTTGTGGTCTGTATGTGTCTGATGGATGTGTAGGTGGGCTGGCGTAAAGCAAAGACTCAGTTCTGGACAGGACGCCAGTCTGTCGCAGGATGTCCACATAGGGGTCAGGTGTATAAAAGAGACGCATAACACTCAACAAAGTAGGGATAAATCTAAAAATAATTAGGAACAATCGCTGATACTTTTAACGTATTAGCATACTCTCCTGGTTTGCTCGTCATAATTTTTATGCTTTTTTCAGGCAACTCGTGAAGAATTGGTGTCACTAAATAATTACATACATTTCAGTTTCAGACTTCATAAACTTCAGAAAATGCACGTTAATATAAAACCTATTACTTTAACAATATTCTAAGTTTATAAGAGCAATATTTAAAAATTGTCCGTGATTTTGGGCTTTGTCCCCATTATTTGAATTTGTCTAGATTGTTTTTGCTGTTATTGATAGAGATGTATTCATATTAGTACTGAGACACTGACAGAATAAGATGATTAACTTGATATGCATTTTTCTGAAGATATGGGGTCTGTAAGTCTAATTATTATCCTTATTTAGTAGGTGTAATGCATCACCTTCCGTCACCAGTTCTCGGAATAATTAAGAGGGACAAAGGCAAAACTGCAGTCAAAATCAGAGAACATTTGAAAAATGCCACGTTGGTCCACTAGCAGAAAATACGACACCGGAATGCAGACGTGATGTATGCAATAAGCTCCAGTAACTGCAAAACATATGTTGGCCCAATAAAAGATATTACATCATGTCTGTGTTTCAGTATCTTTGTCAAAATTAGGATCATCCTTGAAAATCAGTTGACAATCAAGAGGTATGAGTTTCAGCGATGCTAATAAATTGATTACATGCTAAGACTTATGCATCCTCAAATCTTCCAATGCTAAAAGCAATATGTCTAACGCTATGTTAATATAACCCACGTTTTAAAACAGGGTAGTTATTAAATACGCATGCTATTAACATATTGCCGTAAACCGGGAGTGATGGATGATCGAGAGGGAGCGGGGGGCAAAGAGCACAAAAATGGGATCTTTTGGATATTTACATATGCAAGTGGGATCTTTCACACACACAAGCGCGCACACACGCACAGTTGCAACCGTCTCCGAGTAAAAAAGTAGCTTCTGCAAATAAGAAATAAACCGCATTTAAGATGGTGCATGCTACAGAATTGTTGGTGGGATTGACTACAAAATAAGATGTACTCGGGGTGGAGGTATCTAGTTTAGAGTTTTACGCAAAAGGAAGGTATACACGCAGACGGGAATAGGTTGTTACGGACTATTTCTGTTTCCCCTTACTTTTTCTAAAATATTTTCAACAAAACGAATAAGTATCTAGAAGTAAATCGTGTTTTTTTCTACACCAGGAATTACAGATTAGTACAATGTTCTCTGAATGAAGACAGTTTGAAATGAGAAGACACGTTTTAAAAAGTTAGAAATGACACTGTACTTTGCAGAGGAAAAAAATAACATTATTGAACAATTATTGTAAGAGATAGGCTCCTCTTTTATTTAGTTTTTGACTGGTATATAGTTCGTAAGGCTGAGGCAAAGGGGTTATGGTTACCATCTGTCCCTCTTTGCGAGGGACATTCCTTCTTTGGGCAGTTGTGCCCTGCGGGGAAAAAAAATAAAAAATGCCAAATGTCCTGAGATTTTAGGAGAAAAAATATTTCTCAAGTTTTCTTAAAAAGTTGCATAAAAGTAATTTTGTATATGAAACACCTAAATGTTATATGAAATAGCATAAGCAACTCACATGCTATAAGAATAACCTTTTATTATGGCAAAAAAGTGAAGTCCTGTCCTTTGTACTGGCTGTGGGTATGTTTTGTACTGCAAGATCTAGTGCTTCTACAAAAAATGTCCCACTTTGGGCAATTAAAAAGGTGGCAACCCTAAAAGGGGTTGATTGATTGAAGTGTCCTGAATTATCCAACCTCACACGCCATCTATTAGAATTCCACTGCTAGTGAATTTTGCTTCGTTATAGGAACCCACAGTCTCTATCTCCCTTGGTACACCAACGAACAAAACTAACTTTTTAGCTACATCCCAGTAACCTTGGGTACTTGCACCGGAATGCTCCCACGAATGATTTTTTTTTTTTATTTTCCCCACCGTAGCAGGGTTACGAAGAATTCACATCAAAACTCATAATTGTTCCCTCCACGGAAATCTTAAAAGGCGAAAGAACGATTTTTATACAGGCAAATCTGACTAGTTGCAGGACATGATTGATGATGAGCATTGTTATCTGAGTTGCCAGTCGGCCAGAAAAATAGAAGCCATAAAAGTGTGTTATAATCTGAGTAAATACTACTATACCCCATGCTAATTCTTATAAATGAAGGTAAATGTCGAATAATAGGTTTGGTAAGACGTCTATGGGTTATTTACAGAACAGTCATTTAGTTTCGTTGCTATGTTTTGAAAGTGTGGGTGCGTGCGGGTGTGCGTGCGTGTGTGTGTCCTTTCTAAATGCAATACTGTTTCTATTTATGTTGCTCCCTCTACATAGACTGTATGTCTGCAGTTCCGTTATTTTTTAATTTTAATCAACTTCTAATTAGTTTATAGCATTTTAATCACTTTTAATTTTTAAATGTTTTTTAATTATTTTTTCAAGTTTTCTTGGGTGTGTTTTTTCATCTTATAGCAATTTGGTCCACGCTGCGGCTTCTCAGTTTTCTTCAAAGCCGGGACTTTGCTATCGCAGAAGTAACTAAAGATGAAGTACATTTCAAATCTCTTCAAAGACGTCGTCATTAATATCAATAATCAAAAGCATTTCTTTAATCTCCAAACTGCCTTTTGTCTATGCAAATGCTTGTCAAAAAACATAGATTTAACACTGGCATAGTTTCTGTAGCAGGTAAGTTAAACCAGCCTTAGCTACAGGTTTGTGCCACGTATTGTTGGGAAATGTATTTGTTCAAATGGAATATTTGTTGTTCTGCTAATTTTAATGTCTTTAAAAGTCTCAAACGCGTTATAAATTTTCAATTTCTAGTGATATTCACGGCTTAGAAGGAAGCAGTCGTTAGTAATTTTATTCCAGTAGTTCTGAATATGACATTTTTCTGCTTTGTTTATAGGCGGATTATATATTGTGTTATACCAGAGAAAGCAAGAAAATGTGTGAAACGTCTTATAAGGACGACGGAGAGAATCGTGTAAATAACTGTAAAACGTCAGCATTTTGTTTTAAAACCTATATACAACTATGATGATGAATGTAGTTGTAGTGTCATCAGGTTAATTCACATTCTCCTGTTTTGATAGTCTGGAGAAAGGAAAAAATAATAAGTCTTTCATCTGTGTTGAAAAGTGGTGCCCCGTACTCACAAGGGAAACTTTTCGAGAAAGCACAATTCTGGCGCGTTTGATTATTTAAATACTCATATCTAAGGCTACGTTTAACTTCTGCAATCACTGTAAATATATTTGATTTTCTCAGACTATAATAGCATTGTAAAAGTGAAATGAGCAGTCAGCATTCAGAGGTGCCAGACAATATAAACTACAATTTACTTGGAAAGCATCTTTAAGTAGGCAAAAACCAACGAATCCATTTTCCCAGCAAAACACACTTACCTAGTTAAGAAATGAATACAAATTAAATAATTAGGTAAGTAATTATAATCTGCATTCAGAGATGGAGCACCTTACAACACGCCACATCCATTTGTAGTTTCGTGTCATGAAAACCATTTCCACCTTAATGGAAACAAGTTCAAAGAAGCACACCAATTGAGGCAATAAAACCTTTTCAAACTGAAAAAAAGTTGCAGTAAAATGTTCGAAAAAAAAACTTTTTAAAATGTATATCAAATTCAAGCGAAAAATGTGGACTAATAAGAATGAGGGAGATCACATAATTCCATACAACTTAAATGCAAAATTAGAGCGTTAAGAAAACGTCTTTTAGAGTCTTTTAATAAATAAATAAATAAATACATACACGCATACATATATACATACGTACGTGCATGCAGACATATATAAAATTTTAACTGTTACAGATAGCAATCTCTTAATTTCGTTTTTGTAAACTAGTTAATTCTCCTTTATACAACATGTGAAAAGCATATAGACCCTACACACAGAATAATTAAATCATACAAGAAATGCCTAAAAAAAGTCCAATGTAAATAAACCGATACACTATGCTTATCTTAACCCCAGCATAATCGATAAAATACAAAAGGTCTGATTGCAAACTTTTGAGAAATTGGTATTCCATTCCTTTTTATCAAAATAGCTGAAAACAGTTTTTATAATGCAGAAGGACACCTGTTGTGTTCTTGTCAATTATTTTAATTCTGTACTTATAAAAAACCTCCATTATCTTTCTGCCATTTTTCCACAGCAAGTTAATCTGTATAGAAAAAACAAACAAACAAAAAAAAAAAAAACCTGAATTGAAATGATTATTCTTAGCACTTTTGATTCTTCTCCCAGCATACTTTTATTTGTGCCCAATTCATAGACTCTTATTAAAATCTATTTACACTTACACATTTTCTGTAGCCCTCATTGTTTAAATTTTTGCCATTTGTCCCTGTAATTGTTTTGTTTAATATATGTAATATACTAATCCATTCAAAACACACACAAATGCACTTTACTGCAGGATATAATTAAAGTGACTCATATCCCACACATTTTTCTTCCTAAAATTATCATATCTTGGTGCACAAGTATTTATTATAGTGTTAGATCTGTTATTACACTGTATGCCAAGCAAAATATCTTTTTACATTTTAGATTTCTTACCTTTTACTTGAGTACAACTGCATTTAGTTATTTATTGATGTATTGTTTGACTGACTGACAGAATAACAGATTGATTGTGTTACATTCTAATTCAATTTGTTTATTGTAGTCTGCTACAGAATACAGAAACAAGCCATGTCCACTATAGACTATTTTCCCCCATAGTTGCACCTGTAAAGAGACAATACAGAATCTGCAAGATGATACAGAAAAAAGAAGTAATACATTAACTACAAACAGAAGTTTATTAAATATATATGGTTCTACTACAACAGTTTGTACATTAAGATGCCAAGGAGCCAAATGGTGAACACAACTACCCTAAATGACAAACGGTTGAAACTTCCAATTGGAAGCGCCCTGAGCTTATATATCAACTCCACAGATGTACAAACATGAAGTATGGAGAACACTCCCTCAACAACAGTCACTACAGATGCACCCTTAGAAATCTCACTGGTAGTGATCAGGGGTGTAGCCAGAGATTTACATTTTGTACTCAGACCTAATGTTGCTGCTTCCAGTACCTACTTGTCAGTGTAGAAATGTACTCACCCCTCAAAATGCTACCCAAGATACATGGAAAGATGTATTTTCAACTGTCACAATTAACTGCCATACAAAGTTAGTTATAGAGATGTATTCCTTTGGCACAAGAATTGTTTGTGAACTGCTATACTGTGAATATTCATTTACTCAGTTCTAAACAGTTTGTGCTTTTTTAGTGTTGACATTAGCACGAGCTGCTCGGAAAAACTGGACACATTTCAGTACAGTTAGTATGCTTACCTACATCCTTGGTAGTGATTTCCTATGAAAAACAGTGATCAGCATTCTGTTCTCTGCAGAACCCTGCCTCAGTAACTGATAGCAACTTGATAGTAACTGATAGCAACTGATAGCAACTTGATGTTGTCACCTGTAGATACACCTAACATTTCCAAAGAGGTAACTTAAGGTAAAGGAGCACATTTTAGAATTGGAAAGCCCACTTAACTTGATGAGACTCTAATTATAACAGAAAGAAATGGTAAAACACTTTGCTCTTCATCTTTCATTGTTTGCTTTCCAGGTCTTAAGTTCAACCAAGACATTCTCTTGGCCACCACGTGGTCCCCTTGAAAGCACCAAACTTCTTTTTACTTTTCTTCTAGTTATCAGTTTCTTCATATGCATTATGAACAAAAACATAAACCATTTATCATCCCTTTGGTCTCATCTTATAGGTTCATACTAGGCTAACAACCACCACGGGCTTTTCAAGCCTAGCTGTGCAACCCAACTCAGTTTTTGTCCCAGAGTTTCTTGGATGCCTCTATGATGGGGTATGTTAGTAAAGAGGTAGCTAAGGGTAGTGTGTGTGGGGTATGTTAGCTGAGGATTAATTTACTTACTGTCAACATTGGTCCATTGGAGACATGGGGGCCAGGCCTGCGGTGCATTTACGATTTCCCATCCAGTGATCAAGATTTCTTTTGAACAGGGTCAAGGATGAACTCTGCTTCATGTAGATGGGGAACTTATTCCGTAGTGCAGTGATTTCTTTGAGACACATATTGGCCCCTCCAGCAGGTTCTGTTTATGTTGCAGACAAAGTTCAGGTCCTTGGATCTTGGGTTTCTGGTGTTGCTTGTCTTGTGGATGTGCAAGAGATCCATCAGAGCTGGATCCAAAGATGCCTAATATACTAGGCATAGATCATCTCTTAGTAACCTGTAGGAGACTGGGTACAGATATAGGACCTTAAGGCGATATGTGTAGGACAGGGTATTCATACCCTGGATTCTCCTGGTGAGGAACCTTTGAGGGAATTCCAACTGTTGCAAGTGTTTCACTAGGTACATGCTAATGGGGGCATTGTACTCTCCTTACTTATGAGTTGGGCGACATTGAATGATTTTCTTTCTATCTTGGCTATGTGTTGGTAAAATGCCAGATTACTGTCTACATATGTTCCCAGATCCCTAACTATCAGGTCAACTCTTAGGGGTGTTTTATCAATGAAGCAATTAGCTTGGGTGGACACTTTCACAGAGGGCACTATAATGCATTTCTTTGCATTGAGTTTTAATTTGTGGCTTTTGCACCAGTCATTTATTTGTGTTTGACCTTCTTGTAGAAGGTTAGTGTTGTGGGTGGGAGGAGTCTATGATTGCCAGCTGGCTCACAGATAGGACCCAAGAAATCATGATTGGTGAAACCTCCTCCATCATCAGTTATGCACACTGTTAAGTATTACCTTTAAGATTCCTGACAGTTGAAGAAGGCCTTTGTTATTATTTTTAGCCTGTTAGGCTATCCTGACATTGTAATTGGCCTTTCTGGACTTTATTAGACCTCTTAGTTTCTTATTTAGTTGAATCGGATAGCTTTTGTCTTTGTGAGAGTTGCTTTTTCTGGTTTTGGCAATAACTTTTTTCTTTTGTTGTATAGCTTGTTAAGGTAAGGATTCCACCAGTGTGATTTATTTTAGTTTTAGATCTGGGCTTACTTCTGGTAGGTATGACAGCCTCACTGCAGTCATTTACATGTTTGTACAGGGTTTCTGTAAATAATTCTGCATAGGTAGCTGTGTTCTCGGGTCTGGGGGAGCTGTGAAGTTTGACAAGCTGTCACTTAATATGATGTAGTTTGCTTTAGTATAGTTCCTAACTGTTATGGGTTTAGTTGAGTTTTCAGTGTTGAATTTTATTTTAAGGGAGACAGCTTTGTGGTCTGACTGCACCAATGAGGACATGATAGGGGAGGAGTGCTGCAATGCTCTCCCATGTTGGTTTGTACTAGATTCAATATGTTTGATCCTATGGTTGGAGAGTGCACTATCTGATCCAGGGTGTTTGTGTTGATAAAGTCCAGGAAATACTGTACCTGTGAGTTAGAGGCAGTATACATTTCCCAGTATAGAGATGGGTAGTTAAAGTATCCCATGAATAAGGTATTTGATTGCATGGTGAGTCCCTCTAGTAGGTCTAAGTAAGAGTTGTGAGCTTCATGGGTCATACAAGGTGACCTGTAGCTGGCCAGCACATGACAGAGATCCTTCTCTATGGAGACCTAGATATGGATGAATTCCAGGGCATCCTCCTGTATAATTAACCTAGAGCTATATTTGCTGCTAACATAGATTGAGACACCTCCACCTTCAGCTTCTGTCTGTGCTGTTGTTGGTTTAAATGTGTGGAAAGCACTGCAGCCTTCCACTGCTGGAGTCATTTTTGTGGCTTTAAACCAAGTCTCGATAACAGCACAGATGCCTACATTATCCAGAGTGAGGAGAGCTTGTAGGGTGGGGAGTTTCTTGTTAAGGCTCTTAGAATTGAGCAGTAAGGTTGCATTGAGTTTATTTTGCTATGTTGGTAGTTTTGTCATTTTGACATTGCCTAAAAAGGCTGTAAGGGGTTGGATAGAGCTTTAGCCAATATCTAAAAGCCCAGAGGTGATAGGTGCAGACCATCCTTGGCAACGCAAAGTGGCCTGTTAACCATGTTCTCCTATGCTGATAGATATTGGATTCCCTTGGAGTGACACCAAAAACTAAGATGATTATTAACATCACTCATTTTCTGTTCATACTGTGACATCATCCTTGGGGAAGGTAGAATGCTGATCAATGCAAGGCATGTACCTGCCTGTGACATATACTCAGATAGATCCATGAAGTTTCTTTTCATTAGTCCAGTGAGGTACACCTCAGGTCATTTACACCCACATGCACTACGATAGAATCGTCCAGAAAACAAAAGGTGAATAACCAAACCATGACAAGGAATAATAGTATAAAAACTGGTTTATTGTGAGTGCTTTCGCAGCCACATAAGCCGCTTCATCAGGCAAAGTCATACAACTGGCCCATCATATTTAAACCTCAAACAGCCAATGAAATAACAAATTTAATTAAATATTCAAATATCCAATTAAAGCAACAGAATATAAACAGCAAAACCAAAACATTTAATATCCATATACATAAGTCTACATGGACCATTAAAATAATATAATAAAATATAATAACAAACCTTAAAAGGGGATACAAACTACATGTGTAACTTGGACATCTGGATGGAGAACAGGAAATTCTTACCTGGTTAGGCACCTATGTCTCTAATGGACACACAGAGCCAGTAAATGGATCATCTCCCTAGCCCCTGCTTGCAAATGTTTCATCTCCAAAGCCCCTGCTTATACTTATCAAGGGTACCAGAACTTGTCAAAGATTTGGTAGGCATGGCTAGGCTTAAAATGCCCTAGTGGTTAATAGCCTGGTACACACCTATGAACCTATGCACTCATCAGTGCTGTATGTAAGAGGGCAGCTAGACTGCCATATTCATATTGAAATAAGGGTGAGGTGAAAGGTATCGATGACAACTTTTAATTTATGCAGTATGGTGGAATATGTGTGCACAGTTTGGAATCCATATAAAAGAAAATAAACAAAAAGGAAACAGAAAATTCAGACACCTTACTAAGAAGATTCCATGTCTGTGGAATCATTCTTATGAAGAAAAGGTCAGTCTACTCAGAGTAGCCCCTTGTACAAAAGGAGGTCAGTCTACTTAGAGTAGCCCCTTGTACAGAAGATGGAGGGAAGACATAAACGTAGTATATAATGTATAGAGGGGCAATGATCAATTACAGTGGCAGATCCAGAACAGGTGTGGATGGGGGAGCTATTGCTGACCAAACACAAATGTCAGTAGTCATTAAGTAGTAGACAGTCACACCTGTTGGTATACTTGTGTTTATAGGTGAATACTAGGCTATTTTTAAGTCTAGCTAATTACCCAAGGTCAGAATCAAACCCTGCACTATGTGTCTATGATGTAAAGACTTTAACCATTATGCCAAACCCACCTCAAAGGCTTTTATGCAAAAAACAGCTTTAGATCTTCAGTCTAACACTCTCCCAACTGAGCTGTTTTGCATATTTAGAAATGGGCATATGAAGCTGTGAATATCAAATTCTGTAAAGCAAGTACATTTCATACCTGTATTGAAGACAACAGCAGAATCCATAATAGTAGGTATTAAGTTTAGCCAAATGGGAATACCTTCTTATTTTTCTTGCCTCCCTCCCCATGCACACACACATTATCCACTCCATCTGGATGACTTTTTTCTTGAGCTTGTATGCCTTGTCTTACTCTTCACCTTTTCCCTATCCTTTCAACAATGAAATTAGCCAAAAGTGCACAAAAAATAACCGAAATAGGCTGGGGATCTGGAGCCATTAGACTCCCAGAAACTATTGTGTTTGAAATACTCTAAGGTACCCTTCTGATCCAATGACAACATAAAAAATTTGAATAAGGAGAGAAATAAGTTGTGCCCAAGGTTTAGTGTTCAAAGCTGGCAAATTGTTATTTCCCAATAAATAAAAAGACAAATGCTTACAAGAATACATAAATCACACATGGAAATAGTGCCCACCCCCCTCCCATGCCCCATAAAAAGTTAGTCACTTCTTATGCACCCCTTTTGTTGTTAGATTGGGATGAAAGTGAAAGAACAAATGGTCACAGTCATATATATTTTGCATTGCTGCTCTCATACATATAAACAGCGTACCTCCTCAACTCTAAAACCCAAAAGGCAGCCACATCCTGTATATCCCTCTGATGTCAGACTGAGATAAAATAAAACAAATGAGATGCCACAATATCACATTTCACCTTGATGCTGTCAGGCATATATACACATACAATATGAATCCTTACCACTACCACCAAAATATTTTATATGTATATGTATGTATATATATATATATATATATATATATATATATATATATATATATATATATATATATATACACACATACACACATATATACAAGGGAGCCCGCAGGATTTTTTGCAGGGGGGTGCAAACCCAGAACCCCGCCCACACAGCCCCCCCACACAGCCCCCCCACCCACACAGCCATTCCAGTGTCCCATTACTTTGATATTTCTCCCCATTTGTCATAGACACTGTTCAAATCTCTCAGTGTGCATACTGTTTTATGCTTTACTTCTACAATGATTATAGATATTTGGATTTCATTTACAACTTATTTCAAATTTTATAGCACAAACACTGATACACATTTACTAAGTCTAAACAAAGCAATAGTTTTACAACGAAAACAGACTTAGCATTAAAACTTCTCTACCTTTGAAACTCACATTCACTGAAACAGCATTGAAACTCACATTCAAAGAAAATGCATCTGGCCAGTGGCAGGTTAAGTTTACCTTTGGGCTGTTTTCAAACCATAGGCCCTTGCACACATTTTTAGGGCCATGCAAACATTCTTTTATTCACTTTACTGACTGTATTAATTATAATATATAAATTGAATTATATGCCTTGTATAATACAGCACTACTTGTTAGAGTGTGTTTTAAATTTATAGTTTTGAATATTTTTCCAGTAAGCAATGAAACAAAACATACGAACCAATAATGACAAACTGCCCAATTCAGAACATTTCAACCATAAAAGGCCACTCAAACGTATGCCATTACAATCCACCAATATCAGTCAATATACACAATCTCTGCAGAAGGAAATGTCATCTGAATAACTCCACATTAAAATTGATCTGAAACTAACAAAGAGGTTGTTGCTAGAAAACAACTTTATATTTCAGTGTTCCATCTACAAATTCAGTGCCTGCTGCCCTCAAAGAATACATTGCCTATGTTACATTAAAAAAATGATAAACTAGTAATATTGCAATAGGGAATGGATGGCAAACTGATAACAGCTTCATAGTTACTAGGTAATTCATCCAAAGGAGGACATTCACAGGACTGCAGCATTCACACCCTTGAAAGTACAACACAGTACAGTATCAGTGATCCATATGCATACTGTGGGAGTAGAACCCACAGCCTTATGCATCAAAAGTAAGGCTGCTACCTGTTGTGCTACTAACAATGCAAACAGACTTGGAATAAGCAGCACTAAACTTCACTTCACCTGTAGCTCTCAGCAAAATTTTTCATTTATTTAACATTTGTTTACCAGGAAAGTCCAAATTGGAACAAAACCAATTTTCAGCAGAGGCCCAGGGAGAAGTGCTCCAGACGCATGTCTTTGGAACATGGGAGGAAACCCACACAAACACAGGGAGGACATACAGACTCCACACAGAAGGCACCCCAGCCAAGAATCAAACCAAAAACCTCTTGCTGTGAGGTGACAACACTACCACTGCACCATCCACTTGACACAACTAAATCTCTCAATTTCACAGCTGAAGACATCTGGAAAAAGCTAAAATTTATTGGGGAGGGGGGCAAAGGCCCAAAACCAGGGACACATTTTAAATATTGCTTGTATAATCTTAGATCATTGCTAAAATGTTGTTTTGTGTTACCATGTGCTTCCAAAAAAGATAGGAAGACAAACTTAAAGGGCTATCATTATTTAGTGAATTCCATTCACACTGATTTGCCAGAACATCACAAATTTTAAGAGGAACGGATCAAACTCCCTGAATCAGAAGTGGTGGTGTCAGTAGAGAATGCAGGCTCCTGTAGCTAAGGCTCAGGGTTTGAGCCTGAGTAATCCTTAACCACCAGCCATAAGTAACTGGGGCATTACACACACACACACACCTCTCAGCACATCAAACCTGCATGCTTAAAATATTTAACTGTTCCTTAGTTCTTAAGTGCAAGAGTGCACTGAAATAACCAAACATGCTTACTTAAATTTTGTCAAGATCAAACAGCATCAGTTATATGATCAGACACCTCAGCTGTCCCCACTTTTAGTTCAAAATTTAGCTCAATCCCTCCAAAAACTGACCATCTTGGTGAAAATATAATGGATTTCAATTGACAATTCTATTTAGACTTTTCTGCTGAAAATGCATGTTAAGATTATTTTGAGGCATTGACATAATATGAGTTAAGTGTTCCCGACTGCCCCTGTTGGTTCTGTAGGTAAGTGATTGAAAGCTATGGTTATGCTGTCCAAATCTCAGCTTCAAAATTTTGTAGCACAAGCATAAAGCACTTAAGGTTCTGGAACAAAAGAGATTCTGTGCACTTGTTTATGCTATTATGAAAAGCTGCTTAGTCTGTTTTTAATGACCAAACCACTCCTCCTTTCTTCTTGAGTAAATCAAAACTAAGATAGTCCAGTGACAGTGGTAGCAGATCATAATGGTATATCCTTTTGCATTTTACTTATATTGGTTTACCAGCGCAGTGCACTGATCAATACTGACCAGTCCAGGCTCACTACTGAAAAGCATGATCTCAAACATCTCCATTTGTTCACCATGTTGGTGCACGTGCTTAAAGACCCTTTTCATGCACAGCCCAGGTCATCAAGGCACTATATGGAGCATCGGATGTTTAAAGTATTTTAGTTATTTCACAAGAATCAAGAGAAAGCAAAGCCTTTATGTAGCATATTGGGCTGCCCGGCTGTATGAAACTTGGAGACAGTAACTTCTTAAGATACAAGGCTCTTCTTAATGAATAGTAAAGAAACATTGGTAGGAAATTTTATAGGTAAAAAAAACTGTTTAAATCATTAAACAGTTGAATATTACTGAGCAGTGTCAGAGTTCCATAATGCAAGATTTTTTTTTTATTTGTACAGCCTTTTCAGTCCCTTCCATTACAGTAACATATTTGCTTCACCCAGATGTACACCCTTGAGTTTGTCTGAAGCAGTTCCAGTCAGAACAATTTTAGATCTTTTCAAAGACTTTGGCCTTACACTTTCTTCATGTCTTTTTAAGATACCCATTTAAATAAACTGACCTTCTAGTTCCCTTTGGCTCTTTGAGATGGCAGTTTTCTCCTTACTTACGGAGCACTGACATGCCCCACTATTCAGCTCCAATCTCTCTCACACTCTTAATAGAAATCTACAGAGAAAATGTAGTGATGAAAGTCTATGTTGTTGGAGACTTAACATAAGGAAAGTAGCCCAATTTAAAAGTGCAGTGTGTGTCCTGGACTAGACAACCACAGATCTGCTTATCAACTTCTGAAAAGTCTTCAGACCAAATATGCATCTTGCCTACAAACTCTCCTAACTGTGCACCACTGCTGAAATTGTGAAATGTAACTGTTTAGCATCAAATGTCACTGTCTCAGGATTCAGAATCAACTCCAACCCACCAGCACCTGCATCCATTAGAAACTGCATAGCCTATTTTCTAAAGTCACACATATCCCTTCACTGCAAAATCAAGTCATAGTATTTAAAGCCAATCTGATTAATCTGTACTGCAATTTTTTTTAAACACATACACCGTAGCTCCACCATCTCCTGTTCATTGCTCTGCACATCTGTCCTTCCACCATGGGATGTACAGTTATTCTGCAAATTGTTTTCCTTAACCTCATTACACAAACTAAACTCTAGTCTTAACTCTCAACTGTCCACATTTTGCAGAATGTCCAGATTTTGCCTCATTTTTCATCCAGTACTCATAAAATTTGGGATTTTCTGGACTTTCGTGGCAAGTTAGTGAGAACTGAATTCACTAAATGACAGACACTTGAGTTTCAGACTTCATTTCTTTCAGAAAATGCATGCTAATACTCTAGCAACTTTTTAAGTTTATGACCGCAATTTCTAAAATGTGTCCCAATTTGGTGGGCTTTGCATCCCATTTTTGGCTGTCCAGTTTTTTGTTCCAAGAGGTTGAGAGGTATATTATGACATCCAAATAAAAATTAGAATCCCTTGTTAGTTCTATAGATGGGAAACAATTTACTCCAGGACTGTCTCCTATTCTAATGGCCACAGATGCAGCTCAAATGTTTTATCCATGCATGGGTTCCCTCAAATTATCTATAGTATGAAACCAGTTACTCACTATAAGTAATATATTCCTCAACCATGGGACTGAGAAGGCCAAACACCAAATCTTGATAAATTAATTCAAGCACCAAAAAGGAAACTGAGAGGTTTAAAATGGCCCACAAGGGCAGCTAGCCTTCTACTTTCCTAAGGACCAATCATACTGGTGCTGGTTTGTACCCTTGTCAATAGTGAGCCCAAAACAATTTAGATCTGGTGCACGTCTGTAAGATTATAATCTTGTCTCAAATATACCCAAGAAAACTTATAACCAGTTACTATCAATCTTTAAATTAATAACACAGCGCAAATAAAGTGAATGAAGTTTGTAAAAAAAAAAAGCCAAAAAAGTTCCTGTGGAGCTTTACATCACCAGAGTGTCATGCCATACAAACTTATTAACAACTGATTTTACAAGCTACCGAACAGCTAGACACCACTAATGTTTAATGAACTAGCAAAAAAAAAACTTGCTAATTAAGAGCACGGCAGCAACATAATACCAAATACTTCAAAGTCTAGCTCTATCAGTTCTATACCAGCAAGCACTGGTTTTCACTATAACTACCCATTAAACAATACCCCAGTGCTGGCCCAGACAGACAGCAGCACACAGCATGAACACAGAAAATACTTTGAGACAAGAGAAAACAAAATGTCAGCCAGTTAGGAAAAACATTGGAGACTATGGAAAATGGTAAGGAATTGGTTTCAGACAACTACCCTCAGCAGACAAAAGGAGACAAAATGAGGGTGTCAAAACTCTGGAGTGGAGAAATACAGGACACTGAAGTATAGGAATCCTACTGTCTCACCTGTTTCACTAAAAGACAATACATGCCCCCTCCCAAAATCACATTACAATAACCACTGTCACTACAGTTTTCCCCCTTACTCAGTAGAGCCAGTTAATAAGCATAACTCCAACCTTTTATCTCCAAAATGTGGAAACATTCCTTCTAATGTGGAAGACTTAGAAACAGAGTACTAGCAACTTAAATAGAAAAGTCACAAAATGATTAAAATGTACCTTTAAACACAAATGTTATTTTGAATGATTCAGCATTTATTATAGATATTGGTTAATTCTTCACAACGAATCTGCAACAATCCCTTTCAAACAGAATGTAGAACAGCTAGGTACATGGAGTTAAGACTCCAAATGAGTAACACTCCTCATAATGAGGTACACTTTAGATGTATGATCTTATTAGTAAGCGGAAAGGCCAGTAAAAAGCAACTTCTACTACCTTTTTCACAGGATACCCTTCCTATACCAAACACATTATCTCCACTACATGCAGCATGCGCAGGCCAAGATCTAAACTTGTTTTTAAGCTTACAAACCAAGTCATTATCCTCTGTTTGTGGGCAACTATGGAAATATTAAGAATAACTCACTAATACAAAGAGAATAAGGCATACAAGTGCACACTGCTACAGATTACACTCCTCCATGCTTGGCCGGACAAAATAAAAACTTTTAGCTTTCTTAAAAATATTGAGATAATTGCACAAATCTCTTCATGTATGCACAAACATACTAAAGTGTTTTTAAGTCAAACTATATTACATTACTCCTCAATTAAGAGGAAACAATGTTAAATAATTCTCGTGTCATGTCAAAAGTAATACGGACCTCTCAGCAGTTTAAGTAAAACAGACCTCTCAGCAGCTTAAAAGTAAAACAGACCTCTCACCTTCCAGTACATAAATGGAGCCTTGGGGGGGAAATCTCTCCTTACTGTGACTCTGGCAGCAGGCTTGATGTGGAATCCATTTCCACGCACTTTGTGGTTGAATTTAACATTAGCGTGCAATGCACGCATGGGTCCACCTATGAAGAACGCCCTTAATTTTTTTTTTTGGTTATTAAAAGAAAATTAATCTCCCGCTCGCCCATTCCAGGGGGGTGCAAGTGCACCCCCTTGCACCTGCCTGCAGGCGCCCTTGCATATATATATATATATATATATATATATATATATATATATATATATATATATATGGGTCTAGGACACATGCTCGACTAGCATATGTCTGAATCACAAAACACCGAACACACATACACGAAAGAGCTTAACATCGAAAAGCGCTTCCGTGTATGTGTAGTTCAAAAAAAAAATCTATGTTTGTACAGGCCTGCACCCCCACCCCCTACTTTATTATTCTCACTCCGAGATCGCACTACAGTGGGGAAAAGGGAATTTTCCCTTATCCGCACTTTACTCCAATCTACGAAACAGGCACACAACGGGTGGGTTATCTCAGACCTAGTATGTAAGTCTGATCTTTTGACCATTCAGTCTCCACATTTTGGGACTCGGCCTAGTGGGTCCTAATATTTCAGATGGTGACTGATATTGGAGCTGCTTTTGATGGTGCGGTAATTATTCTGACTTTTAGTCTTAATTGCATTCAAGACTAAAAAAAAATCAGAAAATTACCATTCTGCCAAAAGTAGTGTATTTGAAGGATAAGCCCAAGTGCTTTTTGTTAATGAGGTAGCTTTAGCTCCCCTAGCACCCCCGGTAAATCTGCCATTGAATTAATTTGGACTAATAGGAGTTCCAGCTAATGTAAATCTCAGAAGCCATCACATCAGATTATAGTCATAACACGTTGCTAAGGCCTGGGACTCCTTACCTGTATCCATCAGGTCAGTACTCTCCTTTTATTCCATTAAAACCATTCTGAAAGACTTCCTAGCCAAAAGCTGGCTGAATTCTTGCTCAACACCAGGATAAACTATATCCCTAAATGTGAACAAGTACCCATTCATACCTTACACCTCCTTACTCTCCCTTCTTCACTCACTTCCTTATTTCTATCAGTTTCTCTCCCCTAGCGTTCTCTCTAAATATACCATAAACTTGCTTTCCTCTCACTTTGTATTGCAATTTCTTTTTGTATTTTACTAAATTAACTTTAATTTCTCTACATATGAAATCATTGTCATATAACATGTATATATTCTTAATCAATATTTTTATACTGTATGTCTGAGTATAATTATTTAAACTGTAGATGATGTTTTGTGTTAGTTTTGAATATTGTAAAATTATTGTTCTTAAAATGTTTTGTAGTACTTTCAAGCTTTTCTCTCCAGGCCTCCACTGAAAATGGGCTCTTTCTTAGTCGAAGTTTCACAGTAAACAAATGTCAATAAATAAAAATAAATATATAAATAAATAAATGAATAAATAAATAAAAGATTGCAAAACTGCATTGGTTAGTTAGTTAATAGTGCTAACTGGATATAAAAATAAGAGAGACAGGAAGCTTCAGCTCATTCAGAAGTTTATCAGAGAAAAAGAAGAAAGGAAGAATTATGGCATCTTGGTGGGCATATGGGCAGGTCACCTGCCTTTCACTTGTTTCAGTATGACTTATCAACAACCAACTTGCCAAATGTAATTCTATCAGTCCTAAAGGGTTAATAAGTACATCCTCAAGCCTTTAAATTGCACAAAAAATTGTCTTGTCATTTTGGAAGGGCATGTCCACTATACCCTCATGTGAGGGGAATGTCACACCTCGATCCCCTTACATATGGATACAGAAACTCCACACTTTTTGTAGCAAGGGTAAAAAGAGAAACACCATACTAAGCTGAATACAGTCGCTGCATAAACTGCAGCCTTGCAGTTTAATTCATAACACAGGAACATAGCTGGAAAAGGTGTGATTGGGAGAAAGGATCATGGTGATACAATTAGACCACTTGGAATATGGCAATAACATAACCACTTATGAGTTATCCATATACCTCATAACTGAAAATAATGTCTTTCTCCTTATTCATCTTGTGAATTTGGACAGTGCTGATTGAATATCTAAATTATACTTTCTAGAAGTTCTGGAGGGTACATAGATATATATATTTTAAGCTGCAGGATATATGAGAAGCAAATTTATACTTAACATAGGAGGACATTATTCTTTCTCTCAGCATATCACTTGGCATTCAAGTAATTGTCCATATCTCATTCACTTGAGAAAATACCCTTGGATAATTCTTGTTGTCATAATTTTCCAAGAAATATGGCATTTTTATTGTTCATAAATATTTATTACTGGCATGCAGACTAGAAGATCATTAAGAAATTTGACCCAAATTTCAAATTGTTTCAAAGCACTGCCTGCTTAAGTGACATGTTCATGTGGTCCAAATGGAGAGATGATAAGTCAGTAAGCAAAGGAGAGTAGTATCGCTGAAACTGAATTCATCCTCAAGTCTTGGTGAGTACCTTCACAATGTGGACCTTGTTTATCACAAAATCTCACCAAGATGACACTGATATATAGACTGTATTTATATAGCATATATCATGGACAGAAGTAGGTCAAAAATGAAAAAAAGATAGCTGTGTGCACAAGACCCAGGATAAAAAAAATGCCCGATCCTTGTAGGTGCACTGGTGCTAGGACTGGAAAAATGAAAGTGTAGAATCCTCAAAATACAGAAGCATTCCTACAATAGGGCCAGGCCAGGCCCAGGGGGAGAATGACTCCCTTGTTGTAGAAGGAAGTAGCAATCCACAAAAATTACAAAAACTGATAGGCCAAAGAAGAGCCATATATATTGTTACTATTACGCGAAAAACCCAGAATTTCCAGACACAAGATATACAAAAAGATTAAGAGAGAAATTAGAAGAAAAAAAATACTTCCACAAGAAAAACTGTCAGAAGCCTCAAATAAAAATTTGTGTTCATTAATACAACCAATTTGTGAAAAACAGTATATAGACCAATAAACTTTGATCTGTTTGAAAAACAAAGCATCTGAGGAAGTGCAAAAATATAAACAACAAAACCTAGAGATTTTTGATAAGTCTAAAAAAGAAATATGGACATGGGAAAGAAAGAGAGATTTGATATGGTGTAGTATTTATGCAAAGGCAAAAGCCAAATTAATCAATGTAAAGAAGGCAGCCCCAAAGATATTTGAAGAGAAATACAGGCAAAGGCATCCAGATATGGAACATTTCACAATAAAAAGTAATATCACAAAGAAGGAATGTAGAAAAGAAGTTTAGTAAAGTAGAAGTTAGAATAGAAGAAGTTATAGAATGCCTGCAAAGTGAAGGATTTGGTATGGAAGGTCTAACACAGGTTACATCACATACATTACAGCATGATGGAACGAGTCCCCAGAGTAAGGAGAAACAGGAAGATCGGGAGATATCTGAAGAAGAAATATGGATATGGGAAAGAAAAATAAATTTAATATGGTATAATATCTATGCAAAGGAGAAAGCAAAACTAATCAATACAAAAAGAGCAACACCAAAGTTATTTGAAGAGAAATACAGGCAAAGGAATCCAGAGATGGAAAACTTTATAATACAAAGAATAAGAAGACAAAGAGGAAAAGTAGAAAATGAGATCAGTAATGGAGAAGTTAAAGGAATAGAAAATGAGGTTATGGAGCACCTGCAAAGTAAAGGATTCATTGTAGAAAATCTAATTCAGAAAGCACCACAACACAATAGAGCAAGGGACATCCAAATTAAGGAGAAATGAGTGGAACAGGAAGCAATTGGTCAGCTGCCATATGAAGATATTTTGTAGCCTTCCATAGAAAACCAGTATAAATTCTCACTTGAAGCTGGACAGCAAGAGAAGGAACAGGAAACTGTGGAAACTCTGATGCAGTCGATGTTGAGGAATGATAGGCCAGTGAGTTCCCATATGACAGAGCAATGGATTCCACTGGATGAAATTGAAGAGGATGTGCCACAGGAAGATCCTATAGAAATTTCTATAGAATGCCCGCAGGAAATGGAAAACAAAAAATAAAATGTATCCTCAGTTTAGAAGAAAGAAAGAGAAGAGTTGCTTGATTTGGTAGAGATGGATAGATATATTAAGATCAATGAAAGAAATAGACTGCAGAAGATCAATAAACCCAAAAAGTTAGACGTTTGATAAAAGAAATGAACACAATAATTAAGACTGTCTATAGAGATCCATGTGATGTAACAGAAGTAAATAGGATATATTACTGTGCAGCTAAATGAATAACTGATAAAGTTCTGCCACAAGAACACAGGGTAGTGAGGGAAAGGAAGGGGTGAAATTGAATGCCATCACAAAACTATTGAATAGAGAAAACTATAAAGCAATTGAGACAAGAAGTGTCACTGTTGAAGGAGTTCTATCAACAAAAATACTTAGAAAGATAGATGTGATAAAGGCAATGCACAGTATTAGAACAGATCGTGATCTATCATGCACTATTCAATTAACAAACTAAAAATCTCAGCACAGGCGAAAAAACCTAGAAGATATGCAGATAAATATAAAGGAAAAGTACAAAATAAGCAATTTACTGATGACCCAAAAACATTTTATAAAGAAATGGGAAACAAGGTAAAAGGAATTGAAAGACCACCAAAAAAGAAAAACTAGATACGTTTAGGAGAAGTATTTATGAATATCTTGTGGAACATAACAAAGATGCTAAATGGATAGAAGAAGTAAAAGAATAAGAAGCTTAAAAGTACAGGATATAAAATAGGATGAAGTAACAGCCAGAGAGATTAAAACAAAGTAAAGGAAAGCCTCTAATTGGAAAACCCCAGGCACAGATACAGTACCTAACTTCTGGTTAAAAGTATTAACATCTTTGCACAAAGATTTAGCCATGAGTAAGAACTATTTATATGCGCACCCAGACACCAACTTGGCTTACAACAGGAACAACAATGTTCCTACTTATGACTGATCCTGTGTGCTACCCTAAAAATTATAGCCCAATAATTTGCCTTCCAGCACGTATAAACTATACAATGGAATTGATGCTGACAGAGTTTATTGTCATTTAGAAGAAAACTCAATTATGGCAATAGAACAAGAGGGTAATAAAAAAAAAAGTCATATGGAAGAAAGGATCATTTGTTGCTAAATACAGTCGTAGTGGAGAGCTGTAAAAAGGGGAAGAATCTAAGTATGGCATGGATTGACTATAAAAAGGTATTTGATAGCATCCCACTTTCATGGATAAAATAGTGTTTAAAAATGTATAACATGCACCCTGCACTGATCAATTACATTACAGTGACCATGAAACAGTGGCAGACCACTTTGCAATTAAGCCATGATAAAGGACAAATTATTATTCCAGGGATAAAAATTCAAAGGGGGATATTCTAGGGTGACTCTCTGTCACTGCTGCTATTCTGTCTTGCCTTAACCCATTAAGCTGTCTACTTAACATCTTAGGCCATGGCTATAATTTGGCTCCTAGGAAACAACAGACCTCTCATCTTCTCTTTGTCAATGATTTAAAACTGTATAGCTCATCAAATGAGGAACTGAAAGCACAACTGCAAGTTGTCAAAACTTTTTCAGATGATGTAAGAATGTCATTTGGTCTTGATAAATGTGTAAAAGTCACATTCAAAGCAGGAAAACTGCAGCATCAAGAAAACATCAGTTTGGGACAAGAATGTGATGTAAAAGAACTTAAGCAAGAGGGAGTGTATACATATTTGGGAATTGATGAAGAAGGATCAATAATAAAACACTAACAAATGTGAATAAAACTTAGTAAGGAATATTTTAGAAGACTTAAATTAATCCTGAAAACAGCATTGACATCTAGGAACAAAATTCAAGCTATAAATCAATTTGCTCTTCCTGTCCTAACTTACAGTTTTGGAGTGATTGATTGGCCCCAAAATGTGTTGGATACATTAGACAGGAAAACAAGAAGGATGCCTCATGCTCACCAAATGATTTATAAAAAATCAGTGCATATGTATGGGCCTCTTTGAAATTGATTACATGTATAGATCTGCAATTGTGGGACTGCACACATATCTGCTGATCTCACAAGACCCAGATGTAGAGAAAGTTTTGAAGCATGAGGAGAATAAATCTAAGTCATGCTTAGTCCAGCAGAAGCATATCGGCATCAAGCAGGAATGAAAATCAAACCCGAAGTAGATAAAAAACAGGCAGCAACTGAATGTGCCAAAAAACTAAAGAAAGAATATAAGGTGAAGAATCATAAGATAAGGCATGAAATGTGGAAAATGCATAAATACGGTTTCAAGTATAGAAAACTTCTGGAAGAACCTCATGTTGATCTGGATCAAATGCAGGAATGGTTAAGGAGAGGTGAATTCAAACCAAGAGATGAAAGGTTAATATTGGCGGATCAAGATAGTGGGCTACATACATGCTGGTTTGCAAAGTCCATTGAACATGGGAGAGAAACAGACAAATGTAGGTTTTGTAAAACAGAATTGGAAACAGTTGTGCACCTCATTGCTGGTTGTGATATACTAATGGCAGAAGGACTGTATACTGAAAGGCATAATAATGTGGCAAGACTGTTGTACTGGGGACTGTGCAAACATTATGGTATTGAAGTGGCTGAAAAACATTGGAAATATGATCCACAAAGCATTATAGAAAATGATGAAGTTTATATCACATGGGATCACCCATTAACAACAGTTCAAAAGATAGATGCTAGAAAACCGGATATAGTGGTCCGTGAAAAGAAGACAAAAGCAGCATTGATCACTGAAATCGCCATACCCAGTGGCTACAATGTTTTTCATACATAGAGACACAAAGTCTTAGAAATGTCAGGATTTACAGGCAAAAATGAGAGCAATGTGGAAGAAAGATGCCCAGACAGTTCCAGTAGTAATAGGAGCAACAGGCCTTATAAAAAATAATCTACAATCTTATTTAGATATGTTACTGATACATGTAACTCCGTATGAATTGCAGAAGGAGTCATTACTAGGCACATTATGGATGCTGCGTAGAACATTTAATTTCATGAACTTTTATCATACTTTGACTTAGGAATGGGGTCCATTCCCATCATGGTATTAGAAACCCAAAAGATTTGGAGAAATTAAGACAGGCACATGAAGGCTGATGGAATCAAACTTTTTACCAGAAGAAGTAGCTTGTCAGCTCATTACCTTAATAATTTGTACTAAGTGCCAGGCTCAAATATACAGCCCCCTTGCATTTTCTGGGAAATGAACCTGCGTCAACTGCTTTGAAGGTAGCTTTGTTCACCTTTATGCCCACATTGCTACAATGCTACGGTCTTCTTCATGTCTCCATTGCTTGTATATCATTAATGTTTGCCAACAAAGGGCCATCAGAAGTTTTTGGGTTTTTCATTTTTCACCCTGTCACCTTATCACTTTGGGAACGGCCAATAGCAATCCAAGAACAGGATGCACAGTGGAAGTCAGTGCATGCAATTGGCTGCATTGTGGTCAGCTTTCGTGTGTGTATGTGTGTGTGTGTGTGTGTGTGTGTGTGTATGTGTGTGTGCGCATGCGTGCATGTGTATAAGGTGTATATAAAATAATCTAAATAACATGAGAACAACAGTAGAAAGCAGTAGAAAGATTGTCAGAAAAATAGCTAAACAAAAAACACTGATAAAACTGAAATTATACTAAGGAAGGTTTCATGCCCTTTCCCACAGTTGTGTGACCTCGGAGTTGGTATATATATATATATATATATATATATATGTGTGTGTGTGTGTGTATATATTCAGTGGATATAAAAGGTTTACACACCCCTGTTAAAATGCCAGGTTTTTGTAATATAAAAAAAGAGACCATAATAAATCATTTCAAAACTTTCCCACCTTTAATGTGACCTATAACCTGTACAATTCAAATGAAAAACAAACAAATCTGTTTGGGGGAATATATAAAAAAAAAAAACGTACAATAAGCTGGTTGCATAAGTGTGCACACCCTTAAACTAATACTTTGTTGAAGCACCTTTTGATTTAATTACAGCATTCAGTCTTCTTGGGTACACACCTGCCATCAATTAAAGAGACTGATTAACCCCAAGTAAAGTTCAGCTGTCCTAGTAGGATTTTTCTGACATTTACACAGTTGCCTGCTACAGCAAAAGTCATGGTTCATAGAGAGCTTACAAGGCATCAAAGGGATCTCATTGTTGAAAAGTATCAGTCAGGAGAAGGGTACAAAAAAATTTCCACATGGGACACAGTCATCAAAAAGTGGAGAAAATATGGGACAACAGTGACGTTGCAAAAAAATGGGTGTCCATCCAAAATGTATGAAAAGACAAGACAAAAACTGGTCAGGGAGGCTGTCAAGAGACCTACAGCAACACTGAAGGAGCTGCAGGAATTTCTGGCAAGTACTGGTTGTGTCCTACATGTGACAACAATTTCCCGTATTCTCCATATGTCTGGCCTATGGGGTAGGTTGCAAGATGGAAGCCTTTTCTTACACAGAAAAATATCCAGGCCTGGCTAAAGTTTGCAAAACAATACATCAAATCTCCCAAAAGCATGTGGGAAAATGTGTTATGGTCTGATTGAGACCAAGGTTGACCTTTATGGCCACAATTCCAAAAGGTACATTTGGTTCAAAAAGAACACTTTGCATCACCAAAAGAACACCACCCCATGGTGAAGCATGGTGGTGGCAGTATCATACTTTGGGGGTGCTTTTCTTCAGCTGGAACTGGGGCTTTAGCAAAGGTGGAGAAAATTATGAACAGTTTCAAATACTAGTCACTTTTGGCCCAAAACCTTCACGCGTCTGCTAGAAAGCTGAAGATGAAGAGGAATTTCACCTTTCAACATGACAATGACACCAAGCATGCATTCAACAAAAGAATGGCTTCACCAGAAGAAAATTAAAGTTTTGGAATACCCCAGTCAGAGCCCAGACCTAAATCCAATAGAAAATCTGTGGGGTGACGTGAAGAGGGCTGTGCTCAAGAGATGCCCTTGCAATCTGACAGATTTGGAGTGCTTTTGCAAGGAAGAGTGGGTAAATATTGTCAAGTCTAGATGTGCCATGATGATAGACTCCTTCTCAAGAAGACTGAATGTTGTAATTCAATCGAAAGGCGCTTCAGCAAAGTATTAGTTGAAGGGTGTGCACACTTATGCAACCAGCTTATTGTATGCTTTTTATTTTTTATATTTTTTTCTCTTAACAGATTTGTTTGTTTTTCATTTGAATTGTACAGGTTATATGTCACATTAAAGGTGGGAAAAGATTTGAAATGATTTATTGTGGTCTTATTTTTTATATCACAAAAACCTGGCATTTTAACAGAGGTGTGTAAACCTTTTTATATCCACTATATATATATATATATATATATATGTATATATGTAATTTGCAGGGGGTATGGGGGGGGTTGAGAAAATTACATTGAGAAAATGTGATTAAATTTTGTCAGATTTTCCAGTGGTTTTCTATGTGGTTAGATTATGTCATATTTTTCAATGTTTTTGCAGGAGGGCCAAGCCGCTGTGCATCCCAACACTCCTGATAGTTGTATATATCAAGTCTGAGGTTACAGAATAATATGGAAAGGACATAAACCCTACTCTAGTATAACTTCAATTTTGTCAGTATTTTTCATTTTAAATATTTTTCTTTTTATTGTCAATCTTGTGAATTTTTAGATAATTTTAAGTACATACACACACACACACACATATATATGGTTTCACTTCATATCGTCGAAATCTCATTTCATCAAATTTCAAAACATCGAGACCAAATCGTCGAAAGCTCATTTCATCGAAAACCTATAACATCGAATCTCAAATCATTGAAAACTACAAAGCAACTAGAAATAACATCCCAGACACTGTTTACTACATTTATGCAGGGGGGCAAGCCCCCCTGCACCCCCCCAAATTGGGGTCCCCCCCGAAAATTGAATATACCAACTCCAAGGTTGCACTGCAGTGGGGTTAGGAAATTACCTTTTTCCCCAACCGTAGTGCGACCTTGGTGTTGGTATATTTAATGTATTGGGGGGGGTGCAGGGGGCTTTCCCCCTGCACAAACGTAGTAAAAACTCTGTGGGATGTTATTTCTAGTTGCTTTGTAGTTTTCAATGATTTGAGATTCGATGTTATGAGTTTTTGACAATTTGAGCTTTCGGCGATTTAGTCTCGATGTTTTGAAATCTGATGAAATGAGATTTCGATGATATGAAGTAAAACCATATATATATACATATATATATATATATATATATATATATATATATATATATATATATATATACACACACACACACACATGTCTTCCCCGCAGTCAAGTGACATTAAAGACATGCAGGTAGGTATGAGCATGAATGGGCATGCCTTTGTTGAAGGCTGGTTGTCAGGCTAGCAACTCGGCACCGTAAATTCCACTGCCAATCATGAGCGGACTGGAGTTGTGCTGTGGCGACCCCTAACCAGGAAAAGCCGAAAGACTTTTATATATATATATATATATATATATATATATATATATATATGGTTCTACCTCACTTCAACGACACGCCGGAACATCGACAGGGAAATCGTGAGCCCCAGAAGATCGACAGTGCAGAAGACCGACGCGACGGGACCTAGAAGATCGACAAGCAGAAGACCGACCCGACGGATGAAAGCACCGACGCCGAGGATGCCGAAATGGGAAAAGGCTGTGTAAGTATGCGGTAGTGACGGACGTTAGGGTGCGAGTAAGGTAAGTGTGGATAGGGTTGGGTTAAGTGAGTTAGGGTCAGGAGCGGGTCAGGTAAGTGTGCGGTAGTGATTGTGTTTGGGTTAGGGGATAATTGAGTTAGGGTTAGGAGCGGTCAGGTAAGTGTCGGTAGTGATTGTGTTTGGGTTAGGGGCGGATAAGTGAGTTAGGGTTAGGAGCGGTCAGGTAAGTGTCGGTAGTGACGGACCTTAGGGTTAGGGTTTGGGTTAGGGTTGTAGGTAGTTGTGTATGTGAGGTTTAGTGTGGGTTTGTAGGATTTTGGTGTGCTTGTGTTGTGTATGTGTTTTTGACGGGGAATGTGTTTTGTTTGTTGATTGTGGTGTGTGAAGTGTATGAGGTTTCGTGTTTGTGTACCGTCGGTTATTTCGTTGTCGGCATGTGGAATTTCGTGTTTTTGTACTGTCGGTTATGTGGTTTCGGTGATTGCGTTGTCGGTGTTTTGGTGTTTCGTTTATGTGAGGTAGAACCATATATATATATATATATATATATATATATATATATATATATATATCTGTGAAGCATAGTTAGTTGAAGTGCTCTCTGAATGCATTTCAATTAGAATTAGAATGCTCAAATGAAATGCAGACTGAACATAGTTAGTGGAAGCTTGGTATTTGTCTGAAATCACTGAGTATGAGTGATTATCAGTATTATGTGCAACTAAGAGGTTGGTATATTTAAGTCGGCAAGAGTGTAGAGGATGTAGTCCCCCACATAAATAAGAGGTGCAGGCAGAGTTGCATCCAGCACTGTGTGACCTAGGCAGCTGCCTATTACCTGGTGCTGGTGGAGGAGCCTGGCCATACAACATTAGTTAAAAAAAGTTTTTTTACAACATTAAAAAAAATAATAATAAAGTATATCTTTCCTACTCTGTTCAGTGTCTGAACGCTGAACAAATACTGTTGCTTTAAGATTTTCCCCTTGATATGCAACAGCTCCAGCCTTTTAACTTGCAGATGCTTTCACTGTTGAACCAATGAGACTGGAGCTGGCATGTAGAGCAAATGAAAAATTTTACAGGGAATGGAGCGAGATTTAATCTGCAGCACAAGAGGCAAGCACGTGTATTAAATGCAGAAACATTTGTGCAGCATCATGGAATTTCTTTCTTTTTTTTTCTGGATTGGGAATGTTTTTCTTTGCTAACGGTGCACTATGGGAGAACTTTTTGTATGAGGAGAGGAGCTGATGTATCTTTTGTTGCTATTGTATGTTAATCTGACAACTTTTAAAATCAGTAATATTAAAATAATACTTAGACGCTGTCCTTGATATGGAACCCTTGTCCTTACTGATTTTTGGTTCCATACCTGATTCTGGAGATAAGAGATTGAGAGGTATGTGGGACACATAGCTGTCAACCTTCCAGCTCCAAAATATGTAACACTACCTCTCATAATGTTGAATAAATGGGCAAAATGTAGAACACTTACTAGCAACTTCAACAAAGAAGCTCATAGGATGGCTAAAATGTGTCACTTCATACTTAAAATCAGTTCTTGTGAAGAAATAATTTGATTCAGTATTATATAGCATGGACATGAGTGATGGACCCTGTCAGTGTGGAATAGAGAAAGACATGGGCATTTTAAGACTCAGGTGATAAATATTCCTCATAATGAGGAACACTTGAGATGTATGGTGAGGCCTACTTGAAAAGAAACATAAATGAACAAAATAACTAGATCAAAAATTTCCTTCCAGTTGTTGGTGGTACAGTGTTAAAAAGATAAGGAAACAACAAAAACCACTGAGAAACACTTAAAAGCTCAGTAAACACACAGGGGGAATTTAATAAAGCCTACACAGACTTATTTTTCATGTACTAGTGACACTAGTCATTGGTGACTCCATAGTCAGACACACTGATGTCCCGCTCACCAGACTGAGTAAGGAGAAGGTCACAGTAAGCTGCCTGTCTGGCGCTAGAATCCGCCACATAACGCAAGCACTCAGGTCTCTCAACAGCAGGTACAAATATGACTCAGTCATTGTCCACGCTGGTGTAAACGACCTGAGACGTACCTCCTTGGACTACATGAAAAGAGACATTGAGGAGCTCTCTGATTATGTAGCCCAGGCAGGTATGACCCTGACCATGAGCAGTATCCTACCTTCACCAAGAATGATGCCACAATACAGAGATAAGATGATCAGCTTTAACAATTGGCTTAAACACTGGTGTCATTCAAAGGGGATCCAGTATCTGTCTGCCTGGGATGACATGCTGGACAAGCCACGCTGCTCAAGGGACGGCTTGCACCTGTCACCCTGGGATTCCGGATATTGGCAAAGGCTCTTGCCACCCCATAGTGCCTTTTTAGGCAAGGCTCAAATTCTAAACCTACCACCCTAGAACACAAAAAGGAAAAAACTAAGGGTAATGCTGCTCAATGCCAGAAGTCTAAATCTCAAAATGCACGACTCGAGGCCCTCCTCAGTATGGAGAACATCGATGTCTGTGCTGTGACAGAAACCTGGTTCAAGGCTCCTGAGAGCACCCCAGCTATCAGGTTTTACCTCATATCATGCGTTCCGCCCCAAAATCCGGACAATACCAAGAAAGGAGGGTATCCATATTCATCAAGGACACCCACACCTCAAGACTGGTGGCAACGCACGATGCATCGGAGACCATCCAGGTGCAATTAACCATAGGCAAGACTGCTCTGCAAATTGTAGCATGTTACAGGCCACCCTCACAAACTCAGGAAACTCACATGGCCTTCCTGAAAACACTAGAGGGGATAAATGTATCACCAAACACCATCATACTAGGTGACTTCAATTACCCTAATATAGACTGGGAACACTACTCAAGCCCAAACACCCTAGCCCAAAAGTTCCTGGAATTCATAAACTCAAATGCCATGGAACAACTAGTCACCATCCCCACAAGAGGAGATAACATACTTGATCTCATCATCACGAACATGGGAGCACAATGTTCAACACCGAAGTATACCCCTCACTGGTGAGATCAGATCACAAACTAATCTCGCTGGAGGTCCTCATCCCACCCCACCTGAAATAAAAAGACCACAGTAAAGAACTTCTCAAAAGCCGACTTCACACTTCTAAAGACTAGTGTGGTCTCCTTTCAGGCCCCGAGCCGGGGAAAACAATACTCAAGCCGCTGAATCACTTACAAACGCCTTCTACCAGCACCTGCAGGACTGCATGGATAAGGCAATCCCAAGCAAAACAAAGACTCTTTGTACCAAAGGCAAGCGTCCAGTCTGGTGGACCCCAGCCATAAACAAACTCTACAACAAAAGGAGGAAGCTACTACAAGATAGAGCAAAATCCTTAAAAGGTAAGACACCCTTGATCACTATAAGTAAAAAACTAAGAGCTCTCATAAAATCATCCAAAGCAAATTTCGAGAGAAAAATAGCTAAAGACTCAAAAGACAATCATAAGGCCTTCTTTAGCTATGTTAGAAACCTAGGAGGAAACTCCCAGATATGCTCAGAACTAGTTCAAAATGATGTGAAGATTACTGATCCTACAGACATTGCCAACATACTGGCTGACAGGTTCAGTGCAAACTTCTCCCCCCCCCAAAGGAGAGATATCTATACCAAATGAGTGCAGCCCCCAAACATCTCCAGCCCAAGTGAGAACTGCTCTCTCCAAAGCAAAAACACAGCATCCATGGGACCCGATGGTGTCCCCGGCTGTGTGCTCCACGAACTCAATGAGGAATTAAACCCACAGCTAGGACAGCTGTTTAATCAAAGTCTTACCTCTGGATACGCACCCAGGAGTGGCGCACTGCAACTGTGGTCCCACTTCACAAAGGCGGTGCCTCCACAGACCCTGGAAATTACCGCCCATTAGCTTGACAAGCCTTATCTGCAAAGCCATGGAGAGGATCATAATGGACCTCATAAATAAAGACATAGGGAATTTGCAGACTTTGGATCCAACCCAGTTTGGCTTTGTCAAAGGCAGATCATGCCTTTTAAACTTGGTTGACTTTTTCAAACAGTCACCAAAGCCATTGATGAGGGAAAGGCAGTCCATACAGCCTACCTCGATCTGGCTAAGGCCTTCGATACAATACCCCACTCGGGTATCATTGAAAAACTCATCTGCTTAAATGTTAACCCATACATCACAAGATGGGTTGCAAACTGGCTGAGTGACAGAACCCACAGGGTCAGAGTTGCTGGCGCCATGTCAGACTCAAAGCCTGTCACAAGTGGTGTCCCACAGGGCTCAGTCCTGGGCCCACTCTTGTTTGGCATCTACTTTTCAAGTACAAGCAAACACAGGAGGGTTATGGCTGACAAAGTTTGCAGATGACTGCAAACTGGGCCATAGTAGAAAACACATCTGACACAGATATCCTTCAGAAGGGTCTCACAGAAACGGATAACTGGTGCCAGAGCCACGGCCTAAAGTTAAATGCCAAAAATGCATAGTCATACCCTTCGGGAAAAACAAGGTTACCCCTAGCTACCAAATAGGTGGCAATCCACTGAGCACAGAAGAAGTTATCAGGGACCTGGGGACCCAGGTTGATAGTAGTCTGTCATTCGACACCCATGTAGCTAAAGTAGTTAGGAAGTCCTTCTACATTGCCCACCTTATCATGAAGGGATTCTCATCTAGATCAAGGGAGGTCATAGTCTCCCTTTACTCATCACTCATCAGACCAATGATTGAGTACAATGCCCCATTCGGAATGTATCTGACCCGACACTTGCAGCAGCTGGAGAGGCCACAAAGTTCCTCACCAAAAGGATAAAGGGTCTCAAAATCTGTCCTATGCTGCCCGACTGAAAGAACTCCAGCTCTATTCAGTCGCTTACCGCTTGCTCAGAGGTGACCTTTGCCTAACATACAAGGCCATGTCAAACCCAGATTTGATGAATATGCTTCACCTCAAAAATCTAGATCCATCAGAGCCACAAGGGCGGAGACTTAAACCTCGACACGGCTATTAATAGGACGTGCTGGAGAGATAGATTCATCACCCAAAGACTCCCTATGCTGTGGAACAAAATCCCGGTACATGTGAGGCAGAGCACCTCGCTGGCCTTGTTCAAGAGAAATCTTGACCAATGGATGGGAGATCGCAGATATACCCCAGGAATTACCTCAGTGTCACTGCTCGACAGAGGCACAGCAAAATAATGGGTATAGTTCCCCAAACTAAAGGGGTGGCGTAAGCCACAAAACAATGGGCTAGGCTTATAAATGCCCTCGGGCAGATAGCCTAGTATGAACCTATGAACCTATGAACCTATGTAGCAATAGTGGCACACTGCTTATACTAAGGTAAGCAGATTTGTGATCCAGGAAACAGAGCTGAGGAGCGTGCATGAGCACGCCAGCATGGAAGTGTCAGTGGCAGGCAAATCACTTCATAAGCAGGTGAATTGCATGCAAATGAGGGTGCTAGAGCAATCCAGCAAGCAGATAATCAGTCCTGCAGACCCTGTGTTGGTGTCCAAAATGTACACGGAAAAATTCTGTGTACAGGATGTTAAACAGGGAACAGGGGCTGTAAAAGTGCAGTAAGAAGGACAGAAATAGCATAGCAGACACAGATATGTGCAAAACTATCCACTGTGTGTCCAAAATCTAATGGAAAATAACTTAAAATATATATATTTTTTAATTATCAGATTATGTTTGCATGGCACACCACAGTGTGCAAACATGCTGTTAAGAAAAAAAAAAAATTAAAAAGTGTAAAAATGAAAATTAGTAGTATGTTATAGTAGGGGCGGCCATGGTGGTGCAGCAGTTAACATTGCTGCCTCACAGCAAGATGTTCTCCGGTTCGATCCTTGGCTGGGGTGCCTTCTGTGTGGAGTCTGCATGTCCTCCCTATGGTCGCGTGGGTTTCCTCTGGGTGCTCCGGTTTCCTCCCACATCCCAAAGACATGCTGTAGGTGGATTGGACACACTAAATTGGCCCTAGGTGTGAGTGCATGCATGTGTGTGCCTTCTGTGGAAGGTTGGGTGGCGGGCTGGCAACTCAACACCATAAAACTCCACTGGCAATCATGAGCGGACAGTGATCCGCTGTGGCAACCCCTAACTGGGAAAAAGCAGAAAGAAGAAGAAGTAGTATGTGATAGTAATGCATTATAGGACAGTGTGTGGAGTATGTGCAATGGTAGACTGCTGTCGTTGCTAATGAGGCAGGGCCTGGAACTGTGAAGTTCCCAGGTTGTGTGCACAGATCTTTATGCAACTTAGCTGGGGTTACTGAATAGCACAAATGGGTATCCAGGTCTGCAGATTCGATCCGTGTAGGCAGAGAACTGTGTTAGTGTCCACTGAAGAGGTAGCTGCCATCAAAAGGGGGTGTGTCTGAATCCTTTTAAGCTCATTGGAGCACAGCAGTGCTTCTTTGCGTAGCGCATTGCTGTGCTTAGCAAGGGGGTGTGTACACTGGCTACTAAGCTTTGTTTACCTTCAGGGTGTGTGTTTCATTGTGTTTGAGTGTGTTTGTATGGTGCACCGCCATGCTGAGTGTGACCTGTCATGGGGGTGTGTACAATGAATGCTTAGAATTGTTTACCTTCATGGTGCATGTTTGCGTTGTGTGCCATAGTGCTGAGTGAGGAAGGCTGTTAAAACAAAAAAAAAATTGGTTGAGAAAAGCAATGAGATCTTAATTACTGGTAACCCCTGTTCCACTTGAACTAGGGCCATTAACGGTCCTTAATGATGTACTTGGCAGGTGGAATGCATCATATGTAGCCAATCAAAAAGGCTGCACCTACAGCAGAGCATTATAAAGGTTGCAGAAACCCTACAATCTGATTTCACCCCATACTCTGCACCACTGAAGTACAGACTTGGGACTTTTAACTGAAGAAGTGCAGGTCTGCTGCAGCTCTGCTACATCTGTATGTGCTAGATGCTAAGGTCAATGCTGCTGCTGCTACTTCTGCTGACCATAGGCCTAGACCAAGAAGGAGAAGAATGTTCAGGCCCAGGGTAACTTTCCAGGGGCTACATGAGCTGGAGATTGTAGAGCGCTACAGGGTGGATAGGGACATACTACAAGAACTGACTGAGCTTTGCCGACCTCAATTAAGGCCCAGAGCCAGGGCCGGATTTAGATGAAAAGAGGCCCTAGGCTATTCCACTTATGAGGCCCTTTCACCTCCCATTTTTAAGTTTGTAAATTACATGAGAGATAATAAAATACATCATTACTGTGATATATATCAATATGTTAAATGAAACATGTTGTGATTGGTACTAACCTTTATAAAAAATGTGGCACGGATAATAAATAAAAAAAGTCGAGAACACTTATTTGGACATTTATTCTCAGCACCATATATAGTACTTGTAACAATAACTAATCAAACATAACACACAACATTTACAAAGAAACAAAATTCAAATAATGAAAATCTTTGACTACGAAAATAAAATATGCAATAACAATTATCATATTTTCTATTAAATTAAATATATTCAATACATTGAAGATTAAACCAAATTCAATTCAGATAAATTTATTTCATAATAATTCGCATTTAAAGTTGAATTGTTATGAATTTTAAGCCTTAAACTAAACCAAAAATGGAACTTTATTCAAACAAAATCCAGATCACAAAAAAGAAAATATCAAATTGTATATCATATTAAATTTTATGTTAATAGTTATTTTATTTAAGAACTGATTCAATCCAAGTATACATTTAAAACGAAATAGTAGATTAGAAGAATTTCTTTCTAAACTTTTTCACGCAGAATTCTTCTATAAGTTCATCAAAATCTATTTTTCTGAAGGTCTCATTTTCGATGCACAAAATACTCAATGAAGACAACCTCGTCTGGGTCATTGTGCTTCTTAATTGATTTTTGATATTTTTAAGTCTTGAAAATGACCATTCTCCAGTACAATTAGTGACTATTAAACTGAGAAACAGCCGTAAGATTGATTCCACATTGGGGAAGGCCACTTGAATATTTTCTTTGAATATTATTTGATACAAGTCTGTATGCGACAATGTGAAATTTTTTGAAGGCTTATGCGTTTGTCTCACATATGTGTGGAAATGAAATAGTTCTTCAGTAAGATTTTGGTTGACATCTTCTGGGTATTCTTGCATTAACAGCTCAACACCTCTTTGAAGTTCTACCTTTGATAATGTAAGATCGGCAAGAAAGGAAAATATTTTCACTACATCATAAACAAACAAGAAGCCAACTAAGCTGGATTGCAGCAATAAAGGCAAACGCAGTTCCTCCGTTGAAGTCTTTAATAAGAAAAACACGATAAAGGCACAACTAAAGCACCACGAGCACACAGTGCATAAGAAATTAATAACAATCCTCACTGAAAGTAACACACTCCGATGTTAAGCGCTTTCATCTGCCGATTGCAGACTTCATCAGAACAATATTCAGTGCTACTCTCTGTTCAATTTAAGCAATAAATGGCGCCAAACTTGCACAAGTACTTAAAGGCACATCACTATATGTGTAAAACAGCATATGAAATAGCTGTACTGTTTGATATAATAATACATTATTTCTGAGTAATTCAATGGATATTCAAAACATCTGTTCACCCTGATATGAACCATAACACATATTTTATACAATATATATATATGTTTTTAATTATTTAAAAACTATTAATAAATATATAGAACCAATAAATATTTTATAAATAACTTATATTAAATTAATTATAAGCATATATGGCCCATAACATCAAATTAAATAAAAGGCATGAACTGATTACTTGTGTGAATATAAACAAATATATGAATATATATCAATAAATAGTTACCACAATTATATATAAATAATTATAAATACCATAGACTTGCTCTAGTATTATATATATATAAAATACATCACATTTTAAGGAATGTTTTAATGCTAATGAAATCATTTAATCCTGGGGTTCTAGTGGCATCTACCAACATCTGCCACTTACTCTCCCTACATGCTAGTTTTGTTTTCCAATCTCCCCCTAATGGATTGCTAAATTCTTGATCTATTATTGTGAAAGAAAAAACATGTTGTTCACCTGCATCTTTGATGTGTCTATATAAGGCATTCTTAGGGTCCTTTGATTTGATCTTATAATAGTGTTCGTATATTCGCTTCTTCAATTGTCTCTCCATCTTTCCGATATAGAAAGCGGGGCATAGATCACATTTAGCTAAATACACCACTTGTTTAGTATAACAAAACCCACCTTTACTCTTGATTTTAGTATGATTCACATCTTCCAGTGTAATATAAGATGAGGTGTTGATATATTTACATTGTTTACAGTATCTACATTTCTTAGTGTATGTTTGTGTATCCTTCCTTTTATCTTCATAATTTTCTGTTCTCTCTAATAATTTCTTGATATTTGGTGCTGTCTTGTATACTATAATCGGATACTGACCCAACTTTTCTCTACAACCATCTGTAACAGTTAATATATCCCAATATCTATTCACTATGTCCTTAATACAATTAACAAAGGGAGAATAAGTTAAAACACAAACTCTACTTCCTCTGAATTTATTTATTGTTTGTGTTTTGAGTAAACTTTCATATTTACCCAGTAAGGGAATATATTTTAAATCCCACTGTGAGCTAACATAATTAATGGTGTCATCCAATAATTCTTTCGGATAACCCCTATTCTTAAATAATTGATAAATGTATTTCATTTCGTTCTCCATCTCTTCTCTCTTGGATGACATCCTAGCTCCCCTAATACATTGACCTTTTACTATATTTTTGAAAATATGTCGAGGATGATTGCTAGTAAAGAATACATAGTCATTTGAGAATGTTGTCTTTCTGTGAACTTTGGATGCATACCCATCTACAGTCTTATAGATGTATGTATCCAAATATGATATACCACTGTCGCTTACTTTGTAAGTAAATTTTAAAACTAAACTCTGTGGTAGTATTAATATACTCAATAAATTTGACTATGTCATCCTTGTCACCTTTCCATAAGATAAAAATGTCATCTAAAAATCTTGCATAAAAACTTATATTAGCTTTATAACTACTGTTGAAAACATACTTAGTCTCCCAATCTAGCATGACTAAATTAGCAAAAATTGGTGCGCATGATGCACCCATAGCCACTCCTGTATTTTGTCTAAAAACTTCGCCTTCAAAAAATATATAATTGTGGTCTAGTACCAATGACATCATATCTAAAATTAATACAATTCTATCCCAACTTAAGTTAGAATAATTCCTCAAACTGTTACAAAAGTGGTCTAAACCTTCTTCTTTAGGAATACTAGAAAACAAGTCACATACATCTATCGTGACAAAAATATAGTCTGAATTACATACCAAAGGTGTTAATTTGCCTAAAAAATCACAAGAGTCAATAATAAGATGTGGGATATTATTATAAGTATGTTTGACCCATCTATCTATAGTATGTCCTATATTAAAAGTTTTAGATTTAGACCCAGATATAATAGGTCTGAAGGGTGGATTGGATATTGATTTATGAATCTTAGGAATTCCCACTACATGAGCCAATATCGGAAATTCTGTACGAATAAAATCATAATCCTCCTTAGTGATTCTATTGTCTAACAAATACTCTTCAATATATGAATCTATGCGTCTGTATCCAATAAACACTTGCTTCATAGATATCACTTCATAGTTACCTGTTTCGTATAGAATTTTTTGTATGGCAGCTTTATAATCATGATTCGAGAATATAGCCACTCCTCCCCCTTTATCTGGTTTCATTATTCTAATGTCTGAATTTTTAATCAACTCATTTAGGCAGTCTCTTTCTCCAATACTTAAGTTGTCCTTAGACACATAAGTTGATTGGGTATTTCTTCTAACTTGTTTCTTGAGCCTATAAATATCATTACAAACCAGATTTTCGTAGTTACTAACTGTGGGATTGCTGTTGGGAATATAACAACTTTTTTTCTTTAATATACCTTCTGCATTTTGTCTGTCATCTTCACCACTATTAAACAACATAGCTAAATTCAGCTTCCTACAACATAACTTGATGTCTTTAATACTTTCCACCAGATTAAATCTTGAATTGGGAATAAATTTCATGCCTTTAGCTAATAAATGGTAAAATTCATCTTTAATAATAAAATCTGAGTAATTAAAAACATTAAAACCATTGAATGTACTCATAATCGTCTTGTGATTTGATAAAATAGGTTGTCCAGAGCATGGTAAAGTGACATCAACCACAGGAATTTCTTTATCTAACACTCCTTCTTTTTCTTGTATATCAGTCTCTATTGCTTTCTTATAAACTAAAATTTCCTGTTGGGTTGATAATGATTCTTTTGGAATTTCTTGAAATTGGGGTGAAATCTGCCTCCTTGAAAATTTTCCTTATATTCCTCACGTATTTCCCTTTCACCATTGTTCCTTTCTGTTGTTCTATACTGCCTTTCCTGTGGCCAAATGTATGCTTTCTTTGTTCGGTAAGATTCCACATCCCTATCTAATTTGCCATATTTCCTATTAAAAATGCTCTGAGCTTGTTTGTCTGCTAGATGGAATTGTTTGTTATACAATTCCTTCCAGGAATTAAAGTCACTATGTTGTAGTATACTTTGGTTAATAATTTCCACTTCATGAATAAGGGTTAACATTTTTTCATCATTATGTTGAATTAACAAGTTCATATATTTAAACCCAAATTCATCAAATAAATTGTTAAATTCATATTTAACTTGATCATTATATGTCAAACCCATAGGCAATTTAAAAAATCTTATGCCTTTTGGAACAACTTGAATACTTATGCACTTATTCAAATACGCATTATCCACTTTTATATTTTTAATAGATGATAATTTCTTGCCAAAATTGTATATCATATCTTTTAAAGAATTGTTTGCATTCCCCACTTCAGAATGGGGTGTCTGATAAACATTGTTAAAATCATATTCATTGTTTAAAAATAAATTAATAGCATCATTCTCTGTACATACATTTTTACATCTAGTATTTTTATTATACATAACGTCCTTGTTAGGACTCGAAATAGTCTTTTTAAAAGTACCTCTGTTGATTGAATCATTTCTGCCAACCGTTGCATAAGTTTTAAGCACTGTATTGGTTTTCGGTATGGCCCCTTTTCTTTCCATGTCCATACGATTTTGCAACATACTAAAATCAAATGTAAAGTCCCTTTCTGGAGATAACACGAATTTTTCATCAGTCTGTAGCATTTCTAGCGACCTATGTCGAGTAGCGGATAATATATTATCCGGACTACGTTGTCTATTAGGAATTTCCGTTTCTATACTTGAATCTACAGTTAATATGATTTCCTTTTTTGAACAGCAATGAATACTCATATTTACATAGTTATCCGGCTCCTCAACAATAACTGGTGCCGGTTTGGTAGTTTCCATCAAGCTTAGAAACATGTTGGTTAGTTTCTTCATTTCGGCATGTAGCCCAATGACTTCCGCTCGCAACTGCTTCAACTCGTCTACTTCCGGTTTATTCTGCGTGTCCTCACCGATACCAGCCATGTCAGCAAACAGCAACCAGGAATAAAAAAAGCAAGCCCAAAAACTCACAAACAAGAAGCCAACTAAGCTGGATTGCAGCAATAAAGGCAAACGCAGTTCCTCCGTTGAAGTCTTTAATAAGAAAAACACGATAAAGGCACAACTAAAGCACCACGAGCACACAGTCCATAAGAAATTAATAACAATTCTCACTGAAAGTAACACACTCCGATGTTAAGCGCTTTCATCTGCCGATTGCAGACTTCATCAGAACAATATTCAGTGCTACTCTCTGTTCAATTTAAGCAATAAATGGCGCCAAACTTGCACAAGTACTTAAAGGCACATCACTATATGTGTAAAACAGCATATGAAATAGCTGTACTGTTTGATATAATAATACATTATTTCTGAGTAATTCAATGGATATTCAAAACATCTGTTCACCCTGATATGAACCATAACACATATTTTATACAATATATATATATATGTTTTTAATTATTTAAAAACTATTAATAAATATATAGAACCAATAAATATTTTATAAATAACTTATATTAAATTCATTATAAGCATGTATGGCCCATAACGTCAATTTAATATAAGGCATGAACTGATTACTTGTGTGAATATAAACAAATATATGAATATATATCAATAAATAGTTACCACAATTATATATAAATAATTATAAATACCATAGACTTGCTCTAGTATTATATATATATTAAATACATCACATTTTAAGGAATGGTTTAATGCTAATGAAATCATTTAATCCTGGGGTTCTAGTGGCATCTACCAACATCTGCCACTTACTCTCCCTACATGCTAGTTTTGTTTTCCAATCTCCCCCTAATGGATTGCTAAATTCTTCAAACTACATCATAAACAGAAGCTCTTCTTCCTAAATTTGATTCTAGTGCATCTAATATAGGAATAAATGATTTAATCCTAAATTTATCTCTTGAAGAGAGTTCGTCTAAGGCATCAGGGTCAGATGAATTTTCGTAATTCCCTTGCCTTTTACTTCTTATTATCCTTCTGGCAGTTCTATATTCAGTATTTGGCAACGTGTTTTTTGCTTGTTGCTCAAGTGCATCAAAATCTTCCCTAATTCCACGTAAAATATCCAAAAGTGACCTGTACCAATCTGCACAACTACTCAGTAAAATATTAGGGCTTTGAAGAATTTTATTTACTTTTGAAAAATGTCTTCGTATTCGATTCCGGAAATGGAGCATAAACACAAATTCAAATTGTTCCTTCTTCTCTAAAAGATTGTTGGCCCTCAATCTAGTATCACCCTTTGTATTATTATCTGAATGTAAATAATTGAGTGCATCGGTGATATCACTGTAATTTTCTAAAATAGCTTCTGTAGCTTTTGCATGTGCCTCCCACCTAGTGTCTGATAAATATTTAGGCACTTTAGAATGAGGTTTCAAATGTGATTTCAGAACTGCCCATCTTTTGTGGAAGGCGAAAAAGATATAAACTTCGTTCACAGCACCAAAAAAATTAACAGCATCAAGGCAACAATCAACAGCTGAACGACCTACTAAATTTAAAGAGTGACCAGCGCATGGAACAAATCTTGCAAACTTGTTTTTTTCGATAATTTTTTGCTGCATACCATTGTATCTACCAGCCATATTGGCTGCATTATCATAAGACTGTCCTCGGCATTTTCTGAAATCAATTTCAAGTTCAGTAGTGATATAGTTAAATACTAAATCAGCTATGCTTTCCCCTGAGTGATCTTTTAGCTCAAGGAAAGTTAAAAATCTCTCAGTTGACAAACCGTCTTCAGGTGACACATATCTAATAATTAAGGTCAACTGATCAGCATGAGATATGTCAGGAGTGGAATCTACTGAAAAGCTAAAATAGCCAGCATTTTTCACTTCCGCCACAATTGTGTCTTTCACTTTATTTGCCATAAGTTGAATAATTTCCTCACATATAGTTTTAGACAGATATGAAGTTTTCCTGAGCCAGTATTTCCATATCGATCGATATGATCTCTTAAAAATGGATCGAATTTTGCTACTAGTTCTAGAAGACCAAAGTAATTGCCGTTATTTGGAGTTCCAAACTTTTCATTGTCTCCTCTAAATGGTATGCCTCGCTTTGCAAGAGTGCAAATTACAGCGAAAACTCTTTCTATAACGTAACACCAGTATTGCTGCTCTTTTCTTATTTCTTCCTCTAGCTTTAAAGTTAAAGTTTTCCCTTTTGCTCTTGTTAAGTACGTTAACATAGCATTCCTATGATTTTCCAAATTTTCATGAGTTTGAATGATAGCAGGGTTTTTCCAATCATTAAACCCTTCAGAAGTTAATGCTGTTGCAGAAGATGCAATATTTGGAAAGAGTTTACAAACAAAGCAAAAAACGCGGCCTTTTGAGGGAGAGTACACAAGCCATTCTAGGGTATATTTTCCTCCATTGGCTTTTGTTGAATAAAAAATTGCTTTTGTACAAAATCTGGACTGATTCTTATGTTCTTGCTTAGAATTTAAAAATGGTCCAGAGTGATACTGAACTTGAGAAGGGCCCTTCTCTACCCAATATGATGCATCATTTTGCGATAAATTTGTCCACAAGCCAACATCTGTTACAGTAGACATATATTTGACATCACTATCTAAATTTGCAACATCTTGAACATGATGTTTCTCATTAGGTGTCTGAAAAAAATTCTGAATATTCGTATTATTTTCTTGTGGCTCATTTGTATATTCGTGTACAGTAAGTTGCTCTTGAATTAGTTCCATATTTTCACTTTGAGTTGGTGCAACGGCTGTGTCCTCACATACAACGTATTGCATTGCTTCCAATTGAGTAGTACTAGTTGGCACATGCATGTAAGCAGTAATCGGTGTTAACTTATATTAAATTCATTATAAGCATGTATGGCCCATAACGTCAATTTAATATAAGGCATGAACTGATTACTTGTGTGAATATAAACAAATATATGAATATATATCAATAAATAGTTACCACAATTATATATAAATAATTATAAATACCATAGACTTGCTCTAGTATTATATATATATTAAATACATCACATTTTAAGGAATGGTTTAATGCTAATGAAATCATTTAATCCTGGGGTTCTAGTGGCATCTACCAACATCTGCCACTTACTCTCCCTACATGCTAGTTTTGTTTTCCAATCTCCCCCTAATGGATTGCTAAATTCTTCAAACTACATCATAAACAGAAGCTCTTCTTCCTAAATTTGATTCTAGTGCATCTAATATAGGAATAAATGATTTAATCCTAAATTTATCTCTTGAAGAGAGTTCGTCTAAGGCATCAGGGTCAGATAAATTTTCGTAATTCCCTTGCCTTTTACTTCTTATTATCCTTCTGGCAGTTCTATATTCAGTATTTGGCAACGTGTTTTTTGCTTGTTGCTCAAGTGCATCAAAATCTTCCCTAATTCCACGTAAAATATCCAAAAGTGACCTGTACCAATCTGCACAACTACTCAGTAAAATATTAGGGCTTTGAAGAATTTTATTTACTTTTGAAAAATGTCTTTGTATTCGATTCCAGAAATGGAGCATAAACACGAATTCAAATTGTTCCTTCTTCTCTAAAAGATTGTTGGCCCTCAATCTAGTATCACCCTTTGTATTATTATCTGAATGTAAATAATTGAGTGCATCGGTGATATCACTGTAATTTTCTAAAATAGCTTCTGTAGCTTTTGCATGTGCCTCCCACCTAGTGTCTGATAAATATTTAGGCACTTTAGAATGAGGTTTCAAATGTGATTTCAGAACTGCCCATCTTTTTGTGGAAGACGAAAAAAAGATATAAACTTCGTTCACAACACCAAAAAAATTAACAGCATCAAGGCAACAATCAACAGCTGAACGACCTACTAAATTTAAAGAGTGACCAGCATGGAACAAATCTTGCAAACTTGTTTTTTCGATAATTTTTTGCTGCATACCATTGTATCTACCAGCCATATTGGCTGCATTATCATAAGACTGTCCTCGGCATTTTCTGAAATCAATTTCAAGTTCAGTAGTGATATAGTTAAATACTAAATCAGCTATGCTTTCCCCTGAGTGATCTTTTAGCTCAAGGAAAGTTAAAAATCTCTCAGTTGGCAAACCGTCTTCAGGTGACACATATCTAATAATTAAGGTCAACTGATCAGCATGAGATATGTCAGGAGTGGAATCTACTGAAAAGCTAAAATAGCCAGCATTTTTCACTTCCGCCACAATTGTGTCTTTCACTTTATTTGCCATAAGTTGAATAATTTCCTCACATATAGTTTTAGACAGATATGAAGTTTTCCTGAGCCAGTATTTCCATATCGATCGATATGATCTCTTAAAAATGGATCGAATTTTGCTACTAGTTCTAGAAGACCAAAGTAATTGCCGTTATTTGGAGTTCCAAACTTTTCATTGTCTCCTCTAAATGGTAAGCCTCGCTTTGCAAGAGTGCAAATTACAGCGAAAACTCTTTCTATAACGTAACGCCAGTATTGCTGCTCTTTTCTTATTTCTTCCTCTAGCTTTAAAGTTAAAGTTTTCCCTTTTGCTCTTGTTAAGTACGTTAACATAGCATTCCTATGATTTTCCAAATTTTCATGAGTTTGAATGATAGCAGGGTTTTTCCAATCATTAAACCCTTCTGAAGTTAATGCTGTTGCAGAAGATGCAATATTTGGAAAGAGTTTACAAACAAAGCAAAAAATGCGGCCTTTTGAGGGAGAGTACACAAGCCATTCTAGGGTATATTTTTCTCCATTGGCTTTTGTTGAATAAAAAATTGCTTTTGTACAAAATCTGGACTGATTCTTATGTTCTCGCTTAGAATTTAAAAATGGTCCAGAGTGATACTGAACTTGAGAAGGGCCCTTCTCTACCCAATATGATGCATCATTTTGCGATAAATTTGTCCACAAGCCAACATCTGTTACAGTAGACATATATTTGACATCACTATCTAAATTTGCAACATCTTGAACATGATGTTTCTCATTAGGTGTCTGAAAAAAATTCTGAATATTCGTATTATTTTCTTGTGGCTCGTTTGTATATTCGTGTACAGTAAGTTGCTCTTGAATTAGTTCCATATTTTCACTTTGAGTTGGTGCAACGGCTGTGTCCTCACATACAACGTATTGCATTGCTTCCAATTGAGTAGTACTGGTTGGCACATGCATGTAAGCAGTAATCGGTGTTAGCTTCTTTGCCTCATACTCTTGTAGCTTCTTTTTCTTGCGTTTGCAAGCGCCACTTTCAAATCTTTTACTCATTCTTAGATTAGAATCTAGAACAAAATATTTCAGTTATTAATTATTGTGCATAAATAAGATGAAGATATTGTCACAAAGAAATTTTTCAATAGTCTATAAACACTTCACTAAAGTATTGAACCTACTGAACTCAAAAGGCGAGAATCAAATGATCGTGTATGCAATCCTAAAATAATAATCTTTTCTAATAACATTAACACGTGTTTCATATTATCAAAGTAACACGAATATAACCGAACGTCGGGATATCAATAGGTCTGTTCGTTTGTCTGTTCCAATCTACACCAATCTGCACTTTATTTATGCAAGAACAAACTAGAGCTTAGTAGCATAAGACACGTCAATATTTTCCATAGCAATCCGTGAACGTATGAACTATACTTTGGTGCAATCTAGTATATACAAACGAACAGACCCAATGAGCCAAATGCGTTGATTAACCAATACATTTTTATGTTTGTTTATTAGTCATATGCGTAGAATTTCTCCTTATTTTCGGTTCAGTGTTTTAGTGTTCACTGTTTTTAGAATAGTGTAATTTTAATTTTGCTAACAATTTGAATGTAGGCCCCTCTTGATCTTGAGTCCCTAGGCTGAAGCCTAGTTAGCCTATAGGAAAATCCGGCCCTGCCCAGAGCCAATGAAGGGAACCTATCCCACTGGCAACTAAGGTATGTGTAGCACTTAGTATACTAGCTATGGATACATTCTAAAGACCAACTGGGGTATGATGGGGGTCTCACAGGCATCAGCATCCAAGGTACTCCACCACTTCCTGGATGCCATGCTACCACATGCCAGTGAACACATTTATTTTCCTCTCACCCCTGAGGCGAGGGTCAGCAGTACGCAACACTTACCATGTAGCACACTACCCTGAGGTACTGTGTGCGATAGATTGCATTCTTGTACACATCAAGGCACCACCTGGTGAGGAGGGTACAATCTATGTCAACTGCAAGGGCTACTACTCCATCAACTGCCAGGTCATGTGCAATGCCCAGGGCATTATCATGAATGTGTGTGCTGGCAGCCCTGGCAGTTTTCACGACTCCCATATCTGGCATGCATCACATCTGTACTAGATGTTTTCTAGGGGGGGGGCATCTCACACGGCCATTTACTGGGGGATGCTGGCTATGCACTGGAACTGTGGATGATGATACCCATCAGAAATGCACACCCACACCCACCAAAGAATGCCATAATGAGGCACATGCACAAACTAGGAACATCATAGAGCGTGTGTTTGTGCTGCTGAAGTCATGGTTCCGGTGTCTCGATATATCTGGTGAAAGCCTGCAGTACTTTCCAGCCACATGTGCACACATGTTCACAGTATGTGCCATGATACATAATATGATCCTGCGGAAACAACTGCAGCAGGATCAGCAAAGGGTAGGGATACATAGCCCCCCATCATTGCCTAGGTCACTACAGCCACACACACAAGGAGACTCAGAGGAGGAAAACCCTGAGGATGTCCCTGTAGGCAGACATAGTCATGCCCAGTATGCTCTGGCCTTGGCCAAGAGACAACACATGATAGCACATGCACTGACAACCTAGGACCTTAGGGATTGACACCTTACTCCAACTCACATACATATTAGTAAAAATGATGCCAGCCATCCCACACAACCTGTACCTCACCATGTATTGGCTGTGGACAGCACGCATCAGACAGAGTCAGCCCTGAACTACAGGTCTGTCAACTGCTACACTCACAAGGTAAGCCATACAGCTACTCACCACTTGTAAGGGATACTAGAATATGCTAGCATATGTATGGACCTGCCACATGTATGTAAGGGAATATAGTGGGCTAATAGGCTACTTGCAGAGATCTAACAGCCCCATAATATTCACTAGACCACATGGCTGGAAACCCCACTACATTATTCAAAAGAGATGCCAAACACTGGGGTCTCAGAATAGTCACATGACTGTGTAAGCCAGCAGAGCATGGGCTGGTCTTTCCCCACCCCCAACTCATCAGTGTACCCATATATTTGCAATGATGTATCAGGAGACCACCAAGTTTCAGGGCTGTGACATAGAGACAGAACCTGGCCACATGTTCTGTGTCTCACGTAATGCAGGGGTGGCAATGTATGTCTGCATGCTCTTGATTGTGTGTTGAGTGACAGCAACCCTGTCTGGCAGCCTGTGTGGCTAGGTAGGCTAGAGACATTAGCATGGACGATGGTGTTGATGGTTTGAATCTCGCAATAGCCACATCTTTTGCATTTAAGGTAGTTGTATGGTGTTATTCCCACAGACTGTCATAACCCCTCAATCTGTTACTGCAAGAAAGATGGACAAAGCCAGAGTGAATGGGGGCACAAAGAGCCAAAACCTACAGATAGTCATTATACATGCTCTGAGTAACCTAGAAAGTAGCTAGTATAACAGCAGGTTGCAACAGGTCAAATTACCTGCAGGGTGTAAAGGCCATCACTTAAATGTCTCAGTAGTTACAACAATTCAGTGACTGCATTTTACAGTATATTACTGGAAAACCACAAATGTATTAGGAACAGAGCAGACATATGGGGTGAAATGCTGGGCATTCTGCAAAAGCATGTACACTTAGAGGTATGCAGACTGTCACCCTGTGTGTGGTGTTACATCACAGGCCCGAGTCACATCATACCTCTCAACCTCTTAGAGCAAGAAATCTGGCCAAAGCCCTGAATAAAAGTGGGTCAAAGGCCCACAAATAGGGACAAGTTTTAAATATTGTTCTTACAAATGTAGAATGTTGATAGAATAACAGGTCTTGCATTAGCATGAATCTCCTGATGTGTATGGAGTCTGAAACTCAAATGTCTGTCATTATTTATTAACTTCAATCTTCAATGATTTGCCACTAATTTGCCAGAAAATCACAATGTTATGTAAAACAGACTAAAAAGATGAGGCAAAATTCTGGACATTCTGTGAAGCTCTGTATAGTTGAGAGGTATGAGTCACATATTAAGGTCAGCAAACAGCCGGGGAATGCCTTGGACAATATCAGGGAAGTGAAGTACTGTGGTAACATGTGCATCAGTCAATGGCCTGCAGTACTCATAATCCTGGACTGGAGTACAAGTAGCTCTGGCCTGGAGTCACCTTGTAAGTACTGACAGTCACACTGGGCATGCTCCTACACTTAGTTCATTTGAGCCCAAGTCTGTTTTCTCTTCCGCCCAAAGACCTGTTATGTGGAAATATGTCTGTACTTACATACAGCTACATATACATATCTGTCTCTCCTTATCCCCCTCATGCTTAATTAGAGTATCTGTCAGTATGTGGCATATATATATATATATATATATATATATATATATATATATATATATATATATATATATATATATATATATATATATATATATATAGCTATATAAATACAATGATAAATAGACTCTCCACATATATCTATATAACACATTTACATAACATACACACACAATAACAGTTAAGGAGACATCCCTGTTATACACATTTATATAGATATGTGTGGGGATGCATGAATGTCCCCACATACCCCAGAATGCTGGGGTTATCTGCACTTACACACAACAATAGTTGTCCGATGGGACCAGACCAAGACTGGCACAGTACATAATCCAGTCACCCACAGACCCCTGTGTCTGCGGACTGTCACACTGTAAACAGACACAGATATGCAGGTGGTAATGTACAATGGGTACAACGCATGCCTTGGACAGGCCATATTGTCCCTGGCCACATGTCCACCTATCAAACTGTAAACAACCACATATGGCCATACTGGTAACTGCACACACATAGCAGGGATACTACCAGGTATCTCACTCCTAGGACACTAGATACAATAACAGTACCAAGCAGTATCAGTCTGCAGGCCACACATGCTGTCTAACACAAGGCCACTTTGTGTACTCCGCAAGTACTGCACCTCCATCCACATATACAACAGACATAACCTGTGGTGTGTGCGATAAGTACTATGAGCTGTAGTGTGTAATAGTGAATAGGTAGGGGTTCTAATCTCACATCATCCAATGTGTGCGTGTGTATAAATATATCCCTTACAGCACTAAGGACATGCCCATATGGGCTATCTCTCTGCAATGGTATGCATTTTCTGGCTCTGTGAATGGATGCTGGCCTCTCTTCTCTACAAGGCCTGCTGATGTCATCCACCTTAAGAGCACTGTCTGACAGTCTAATATCACAAAAACTCCATGGCGCATGCAATAAGTACTGCAAGCTGTTGTGTGTAATAGTAGATATGTATGAGGTTCTCATCTCACATTATCCAACTCTGTGTGTGTGTAAATATATCCCCTTACAGCACTACAGACATGCCCATATGGGCTATCTCCATGCAATGGCATGCATTTTATGGCCCTGTGACAGGCTACTCCCCTCTAATTGCCCTCCTCTACAAGACTTGCTGATGTCATCCACCTTAAGAGCACTGGCTTAGAGTCTAATGTCAGATAAACTGTGTGGCACATGCAATAAATACTGTGAGCTGTAGTGTATAATAGTAGATAAGTAGGGATTCTAATCTCACATCATCCAACGCTGTGTGAGTGTGTGTGTGTGTGTGTGTGTGTGTGTGTGTGTGTGTGTGTGTGTGTGTGTGTGTGTGTGTGTGTGTGTGTGTATAAATAGATCCCCTTACAGCACTATGGACATGCCTATATTGGTTATCTCTGTGCAATGGTTATGCATTTTATAGGCTTGTGACTAGCTGCTGGCCTCTAAATTGCCATCCTTCACATAAGCATAACTGATGTCCGCCACCTTCTAGATTCGTACATTCAGAAAAGCCAGGTGACACGTATCAAGGGTAGCAGGCCTTGTCACAAAGTATAAATGCATGATTACGCTGACTGCTCCCATTGTCCCTGTTAGACTGTTATACACATATGAACCTAGGGAGCCGTGCACATATACACTGCCTTACCCTGCTGACATCATATGTCTGTTGTGCTGCCATGCAATCCTGTGCCACTGTATTGTTTCCATGTGTACATTGTTTAATTCCTCAGAGACCTGGAATGGACACATACACAGGTCTGTGGCACACTTGTCATTCTGTAACTCTACTGCCAGTCTAACATCATGCAACAAAGATGTACAAAGTTTGATGTGTAGTCATGACACATGCCAGCATACAGTACTTGTAGTGGCCTACAACAAGTGCCATGGCAAAACAATATTGCACTACACAAGTATATGTAAAGTAATATAGTCACCCCGTGCATTAGACAGATATTTTAATTTCCCTGCATCAGTGTCACGGATGGCAGGGATGTGGCACAGGTATCATCACATGCACAGGATGTGGTGTGGGGGTGCCAGAGGCCTAGGCTGTGCCAAACAGGTAACAGCATGTGTGTGAGTCAGGAAGGGGTGCAGGCTAAATGAGCCATGGAGAGGTGCCATGCGTGTCTGTTGGTGATGTGCATGCAACAGTAGTGTTTGAGTGTGTGTGTGTGCTCACAGTCAAGCCCAGTGCTAGCCCTACACATGTGTATGTTGGACAGCTATGAACCGTACATGGTAGAGTAGACAGTTCACCATCTCTGGCCACAAACAGATGAACTGGCTCTGCCAGGAGTAGCACTGGCACCACCATGCCCAAGGTCAGATCAGTACCTGACGGTGACTACAAAATGCTGGGGCTGTGTCCCACACGGGATCACCCAGGACCATGTGCCCATGTCCTTCCACATTGTGGTGTGGACAGCACACTTCACTCTATAGTGCTGTAGGTACTGCCAGTATGGGAGTGTGACTATGCATGGCCATGTGGACTCCCAGCAGATGGTGTTGCTGACCTTCGTCCACGTGTCTGACGCCCAACTCCAACCAGATGTTCCAGCATAGACATCATGTGGTCAAAGACAGACACTGTCTCAGCCCACCATTTATCCATGACAACAGGGAATTGATCCAGGGTGTACCCAATGCGGTGGAGGCAGCCACATATGTCAGACTGTGCTGCATCCATAACCCTAAGCATCCATCTGATGTTGCATTCAGAACAAGCCTGTGTCTCCATGATGGACTGAAACATGCTGCAAGTGACCCCTGATGTGACATCTGCTACAGGTAATAGATGGACAGCAGTCCTCCTGTTAGCATCCCTGTTAATCTGCCTGTGCAGGACCTCACCATCTCTCTGGCTATGGCCAGTGTCTACACTCACTGAAGCTGTAGTTGTCACACTGCTCTATTCAATGTCACCACCCTCCGACTGTCCAATATCTGTGGCCTCTGGGGACTGTGTATGTGTAGGCATGCTGACTGTGTGCAGTGACAATGAGGGCAGAAGAGGGATGTCAACCTCCGGGAGAGATTCAGCCACAGACAACCCTGCCTGTGTCTCACTATGGCCACCATCATCACCAGCATCTGATGAGACACTGACATCAGGTTGTGAGTAGGACAGACTCCAACCCCCCTGGTCACCTGTGAGAAGCACAACAACAGCAGTACATTACTACTTGCACTATTGTGTATGGTAATCCACACAGACTCATACAGATGAGGATCCACAACTGCATTACAAGTCCCACATCTTCACATCTCTGCTCCCATGCACAACAGACAAACTCACAACAACATACACAGACAAGTCAGGCCCATTATAACATGCACTTCAGCTACATCCAGTTAATGTTGCCAGTACAATACACCTGTAAGGTATGCAATATGACAGTGTATGTGACAGAACTAAACATAACACCCAGTATACCTGTATTGAGAATGATATGCCAGTAGTAGTATCACTGCCTCAGGTGTGTACCACGAGTTTGGGCCTTTGACCCCCATTAATTATGGCTTTGTCCTGAGTTCTTAGTGTAGGACTTTGACAGGTATGTTAGGTATAGCTCCCAACCAAACAGGGACAAATATTAACAGACACAGGGACTTAGCCAGAGTACATCAGGGACATTCAGGGTCAGTTTTACAAAGTTAGAACTAATTATGTGAGACATGCACAGAATGAGGTGAGGATATTACAGTACATCATTTGACATTACAGGGGTGTACACTCCCCCTTATTGTCACTATGTACTATGTGTAATCCACTAGCTTTCCTACAACAACCAACCATTGTAGGTGGGATTGACAGGGGACAGAGCTGAGATGTGATTGAAATCAGGGACAGTAGAGAGGCATGCATGTAGGTGTAGAACAGGGATCCTATTGAATTGTCGACAGCTTAGGTTGTTGAATGCTTAATAATCATCACCTAAGCATCGAATGTTTACAATAGCAAATGGCCACATCATCGAATTCTTTCCTCGGGAAAGAATTAGCGGGTCCGTTATCGGGGATTTGCCCTTTCCCCAATGTAGAGCGATCTCAGAGTTCGTATATTTAGTTAGAGGGGATGTGGGAGTGAAGCCTCCCACTATGTTTGGGTGTGTTTGTTTATTTTGTTTACGGACGGCCACCCAAATTCTTTCCTGAGGAAAGAATTTGATGATGTGGCCATTCGCTATTGCTAGCTTTCAACGGTTAGGTTTCGATGTTTTAGGATTCGACAACCTAAGCTGTCGATGTTATGATATACAGGTGTAGGACAGCAGAGTATCAATGACATGTCATCACCATAGATTTAAGATAAGCTTACTGCTGTAATCCCTATTCCCCATACCTTCATCCTCCCATCTGCATCCTGTTATATGTAGAAATCTATTACATACGTGGTGGAGTGCAGGACTCCTTTGTTGAACTTTGATCATAGGTCATAGGAAGTTACTAGGCTATTGGCCCTGAGGCCCTTACAAGCCTAGCCAGGAAATTAACCCATGTTCCAGCAAGTCAGCACTCTATGCCACTGTCCAGCAGGGAGATAGCTGGAATCCCAGGAGTGTATTTTCTGTTCTCCATCCAGTTATCCAGGTTGCGCTTAAAAAGGTTTAATGAGGTACTCTGCTTTACGTGGAGAGGGAGTCTATTACACAAAAGGGGGAGTCTCTGGGACACAAATCTGTACCACCAACAAGTCCTAGTGATGTCACAGCCCAGGTTGAGGTCTCACTTACGTGTTACTCGAGTGGAGCTTGACTTGTGGATATGCAGCAGTCCCATCAGTGTGGGGTCTGAGATTGCTTTGTGTGCCAGACAGAGGTCACCTCTGAGGAGTCTGTAGGAGACTGAGTAGAGGGACAGGGCTTTTAGCCTATGTGTGTAGGGTAAATGGTTGAGGCCCTGGATTCTCCGGGTGAGGAATTTCTGTGGTCTCTCCAGCTGCTGCATGTGCTTTGTGAGGTACATGCCAAAAGGGGCATTGTATACAATAATCAGTCTTCTAAGGGAAGAATACAGGGGTGTTATGACCACCTTGTCCCTGGATGAGACACCCTTACTAATGAGGTGGGTCATGTAGAAAGCTTTCCGTACAATGGAGGCAATATGGTGGTGAAAGGTCAGTTTGCTATCAACCTGGGTTCCCAAGTCTCTCACTACTGATTGCATGCTTAGTGCCTTATTATCAATGTGATAATTTGTGGGCACGGCATTCTCCCCAAATGGGATGATGATGCATTTTTTGGCATTCACGTTGAGGCCATGTTTCTGGCACCAGTCATTTGTTTGGGTGAGACCCTTTTGGAGGATGCCCACATCACTAGGAGAACTGATGACAGCACCCAGCTTACAGTCATCTGCAAACCTGGTCAGCCATAGCCCACTAGATTTGGCCTGCACCTCTGAGAAGTATATCCCAAACAGCAGAGGCCCCAAGACCAATCCCTGGGGGCACACTGCTTGTTACGGGTCTACTACTTGAGGTGGCTTCCCCTATTTTGACTAGGTGGGTTCTATCAGTAAGTCAGTTTGCTACCCATCTGGTAACATATGGATTGATGCCTTGTTAAGAGAGTTTATCTATTATACCTGAGTGGGGAATAGTATCAAAGGCCTTGGCCAGGTCAAGGTAGGTGGTGCGCATCGTTTTCCCTTCATCTATGGCCTTGGTGACTGTCTCAAAGAAGTCAACCAAATTTAACAGTCATGACCTCCCCTTGACAAAACCAAACTGTGTTGGATCAAGTGTCTGGAGATTGCCAGTGTCCTTGTTAATGAGGTCCATGACAATCTGCTCCATGGCCTTGCAAATCAGGCTATTTAGGCTGATGGGCCTATAATTTCCCGGATCAGTGGACACTCCACCTTTGTGCACAGGGATGACAGTAGCTGTCCTCCACTCGGCTGGCATGATGCTGGTACTCAGGCTTTGGTTGAATAGGGTGTCTAATGGTGCTGAAAGTTCCTGCCTGAGTTCATGTAGGATGCAGCCTGGGATGTTATCAGGTCTCATGGAGGTTGTATTTTTTGCCTTTGAGAGGGCAGTGATGACTTGATCCCTAGAGATAAGGGCAGGGGGGGCAGGTACTGGGATGTCCTGTTTTACTGATGGAGGGGACAGAGGAGTGAAGTTTTCATTGAACCTGTCTGCCAGCAGCCTGGCTATATCTACAGGATTTATGTATGCATGTGGTGTCCTTTACCACCAGCACTGAGCAGATCTGGGTTCTTCCCTTGAGATTGTGGACATATGTGAAGAAAGCCTTATGATTGTCTTTAGTAGATGTGGCCAGTTTGGACTCAAAGTTTGCTTTGGAAGATTTCACTAGTGCTCTTATTTGCTTATTCAGGCTAAGGAAAAATTGCTTCCAATTAGACACTTGCTCCTTTTTGGTCCTGGACAGCAATTTTTTCCTTTTATTATAGAGTTTATTTATTGTAGATGTCCACCAGACAGGTTTAGTTTTCCATGAGGAGGATGATTTTGTCCTGTCTGGTATTCCTGATTCCATGCAGCTATATAAATGCTCATATAGTACTTTGGTATAAAGTTTGGACATATGTACCAGTTTCTGTGGAGGGGAAGGGGGCTGTGAAGCTGTTTATACCTTCCCTCAGGAGGTTGTAATCAGCTTTGGAGAAGTTTTTTTGTTTGATCCTTGCTGGGGGGGGGGGGGGTGGTGGTTTGAGGAGGATGGTGACTTTGAAAGTGACTGCTTTGTGGTTGTATATTACCAGGGATGATGACACTGTAGGGGTGCTGCAGTGGCTACTCATGTTGGCTAATACCAAGTCCAAGATATTTTCACCTCTTGTGGGGGTGTCAGCCAACTGGTCCAAGACAAAATCAAGGAATCTCTGGGCATTTGTGTTTGGCATGAATATTTCTTCCAATCTCTGGTTGGATAGTTAGGATCAGGTTAAAGGGTTGAATCTTGAAAGATTTGAAAAGGTCCAGATAGGTGGAGTGGGCATCTTGAGTCTGAGTTAGAGGCCTGTAGCTAGCTGTGATTTGAATAGGGGTCTTGTCAATTGTTAACTGCACCTGGAGTATTTCCTGAGCATCATACTGCTTTACCAGCCTGGAGGTGTATATGTCTTTTATATATATTGCAACTTCACCTCCTTTTGTTTTGCTGCCCATGGCTTGGATTCTGAATGAATGATAGTATGAGTAACCTGGTATGGTTGGGGTGCTCTCAGCAGCTTTGAACCAGGTTTCTATGACTGCAAAAATGTCAGCTTCTTCCAGGGTTTAGAATGCTTGTAACAAGTGCAATTTCATGTTTAGACTCCTAGTGTTTAGCAGCATGACCTTTAATTTACATTTTGATGAAATTTTCATGTTGGTAGTTTTGACCTTATGACATTACCTAAAAAAGGCATTATGGGGAAGCAAGAGCCTTTGCCAGGAGCATGAAGCCCAAGGGAGACAGATGCAGGCAATCTCTGCCAAAGCATCATGGCTTGTCAATCATGTCATCCCAAGCTGTCAGGTACTGAATCCCCTTTGAATGACACCAGAAACTAAGCCAGTTGTTAAAGTCAACCATTTTCTGTTTGTATTGAGGCATCATTCTGGGTGATGGTAGAATGCTGCTTAAGGCTAGGGACATACCTGCCTGGGACACATACTCAGTGAGCTTGATCATGTCTCTCTTCATATAGTCCAGGGAGGTACGTCTCAAGTCATTCACTCCAACATGGACTATGAGAGAGTCATAACAGTACCTGTTGAGAGACTTGAGTGCATTCGTGATATGGTAGATTCTGGCACCTGGCAAACTACTGTGACTTTCTCCTTATCCAGCCTGGTGTGGGGCACATCTGTGTGTCTCCCAATGGAGTCTCCTGTGACTGATATGTTGGGTTTATGTTTAGGCCTTAGTGGCTGTGAGACACAGGTGTATGGATTATGTGTGGTGTGTGGTGTGGTGGGCTGTGGAGTTTGTGTGCGTTTATGCCTCGGAGGTCTTTTTTGTTTGGGTATGTTTTTGTTGAGGGCCTCCACATTTATGGGAGTGTATTGTGTAGGTGTGGGTGGTGTATGAGGTGTGGTGTTCATGTTGCCAACCTTCTCAGTGCCAGATACAGTGGTTTGTGGGGAGAGAGTAATGACACTAGGTGCTTGATGTGTTTGCATCTCTCACAAATTGTGTTCCTAGGTGGTAGTAGTAGAGAGTTGTCTGTGTACATGAGGCAGTTGCTACACTGTCTCAGGATGCCCATATCAACCAGACTGGCAGGTGAAAATGTAGGAAATTGTCCATCCATATTTGTCAGAAACTGAAACAGCTAAGAGGGTAAGGGGAGGAAGGTCTACGAGTAGTGCTACTAGATGATAACGCAAGTGCTGCTAAGGGAAAACTTGTAGCTGGAATACCTCAAAAAGGGTTAAAAACTGTACAGCTGAAGCTCTGGATGCCACAGACCTGTATCTAGACTATGGTACTCAATTTTTATGTTAAGAACTCAGTAAAAAAAAAAACTCACAATGAAGCACAGATTAATCACTTATAGTCGAAAGGATAGAACTTGCAGTATGAAAAAATACAGTTAAACAGCAACGAAATGCAGTAAAATGCAGTTAAACAGTAATGAATTACAATAGATTGCAATGAAATATAGTTAATCAGTAGATTGCTTTGAAACAGTAGCTCACAAATCACAACACGTACAGACAGCAAAAATAAAGCAGTGATTCAGTAGAATACTGTCATCAATTTAGTGAGGCTACCAACAAGCAGTAATAAGTATGGCAAACTAAATGCAGTTGAACTCCTAAGCATAAACAGCAAAACAAAGTAGAAATAGGTACATTTTTTTGTAGTAGAAAGAGAAGAGCCAGAAGATAATGATGTAATTCAAGGTCCAGAAGCTAAAGGGGTGGGTTTGTACTAAGTTCTCACTATAAACAGTATAATGAGCTGATGTAATGTGACCGGGGGGAGTGTCCAGTATCAACTTTATACAAGAGGTGGGCAACTCAAAGACACCCAGACATAAGACCACCACAACAGCTAAGTGGGAGGGTGGGACAAAAAAAAACAGTTACACAGATATACAGTAAACAGAAGTGCAGAAACAGTTGAAAATAAACAGTGTTGAATAGCTTGAGCAATCAGGTAATCTTTTGATAATACACTCTCTGTGTGTGTTAAGTCTCATACAGACCTGTTCCCCATAACCAGCTGCTTGCTTTTGTAAGGTACTGCTCATTAGCAGGTAATTGCCCCTGCACCACTCTGTTACTCAGAATTGCTAATTGTAGCCAAATCCGCTGTATTGCACTATCATTAACCAATGATATGCCACCACAGTACAATATAGAAGGCCTTCATGTAGGCCTTGGCACCTGTCTTAGTTTTTGAGATGGACATTCCTGAGGTGTGGAGACTACAGCATCGCAGAGGGTAGGTACAAACACTGTCCACTGTAGAGATTTATGACATATGTCCACAGTTTTGCCTCATATGTGTGGTCAGTGTCCCATACCATTGTGGTCATCTGGCAGAGCATTGGCAATCTTTGTGGGCTGAAGTCAGTAAGGGAAGACACACGTGTGTGTCACATTGCATACCCATCAGACTATGCATGCTACTGAAATAGCTGTTATTCTATTAACTTACGGTCTTTGTAGGGGCAAACTGTTACACATGTCCCTATCTATGGGCTTTTGCACCCCTATTAAGTATGGCTGTGTCCGGATCCCTTGTTCTAGGGGGTTGGGAGGTATGGTAGGTCTGTAGTAGCTACCTTTACATACAGGTGTTAATGCTACAGGCTGCAGCTGCTGCTGCAGCCTACAACACATAGGGGAGAGTGTGAACACTTTGGTGGATAGCAAGCTGTACGTGTAACTGTATCAGCTGTGTCAGGCTTGTCTTTAATGCAGAGCCAGGGCAAGGGTATTCTATACAATGCAATCGGGGCATGTGCTTAGGATACTTCTGTTATGCAACAGTGTGACTAACAGAGTAATAGGCAACATATAGTTAGGGGATATGGCTATGTGCATTGTGTCTCTGCCTGCAGGCCTTTGTCTTACAAAACTGGGTGACAGTTAATTAAGTAGTAGTAACCTGTGGGAAGTAAGACTGCATGCCTCAGTCATTACTTGCTGTCTTCACAATAATGTAACTGTAGTGTGACACAACACGGGATTGAAACCCAAGACTTTGTGTGGCAAGATGTACTACATGCAAGGCATTTAACAGACTGAGCTACTGAGACACTGTGAAAGCATGTGTATTTGCAGGATATATGTGCCCATATACAGGCTGTGAGAAACATTTCTACATCTATGAGTATGTGCGTGGTGGTATTTTTGCACCAGGGTCCCAGCTGTACATGTACTTTGCCATTGCTGCCTTAGCAGGTGTCTTTCCATAAGTTGCTGATAAAAGGGCACATATACCTGCTATCACAGGCCTCACATCCATGAGTATGTCTTTATTATTATTTATTATTGCACTAGAGTCCAGGGTACACTCCAAGTTTTCACATTAGTTTTTTATTTCAGTTGCATGTGTAATGTCTGTAAGTAGCAAGTGGTATGTTTTGCTGGAAACACCTATTTAACTTAAAGCCTGTATAACATAGTGGATTATGCAGTGTGCTATAGTTGAGAAGGGCCTGAGTTTGACACTTGGCAGAGGTATTTATTTTTTACATGTGACTAACAATGTAATAGACACATATAGATATTAAAGCTCTTTAAGGCTCATTTAAGCTGAGCTAAGTGAAGTGCTGTTCTACGCAAATCCGGGTAAACCCATGCTAAAAAATATAAAGAAAAGAAAAAGGGGGTGATAGGAAAGTGGTGAAATGGGGAAAGCCGGGAGAAAAAATGTGAAAGGCAGGTAGGGATGTGCAGGAGAAAAAAGTGAAAGGCAGGTAGGGATGTGCAGGATGGGTGTTATCACTTGTGTTATCATCTAGTAGTACTACTCATAGACCTTAGCAACTGCCTCATATACACAGGAAAAAAACATAAGGAGCCATTTCTTGTACAGCAACAGCTGTGCATTTTGACAGGTTTTGTAGATGAATTTGGACTTTTAAACCCCAGAGAGAAGGGTGAGGACTACATAAATGTGTTGTCAAGCCAATTAGACCAAATAAATTATATCCAGTGGACACATGTGTGAAATGGAGAGCTATGCATGGGGCGATATTTATTTTTGGGGAGGACAAATGCCCATTTTTTAAGGAGAGAGTGGAATGTTGGGGAAGGGACATAGATACATGTGGGGAGGTAAGTTAGGCAGAAGAGGATGCAATGGCAGACAGACAAGCCAGCAGACAGGGGCAGTGTATGGCACATGTGGAGGTAAACATTTTGGATGGGGAGGGTGTTGTGGAATCGGAGTCATATGTGCCTCCAGATGGCAGCAGCATGACTGACATCCCACCCCGTAACAGTTGACACTACTCTTTCACTACCCCAAAGGTGGCTGTGCTGGAGGCTGGGCACCAGGGCCAGCTTGCCCCACCAGATTGGCCAGGGTGCCCTCAATCTGGCACAGGCAACGTTCATAAGTGCGAATCTTGAGCACCATGTCCAACAGTTCCTATTGGGTGACTGCAGCCCATCTACCACCGCTCCCAGGGAGAGGCAAGGTCCCGTCCCCAAGGCTGTTCCACCTGATGCCGCAGGTGGTGCCAGGGCAGTGGAGGGGGAACCACCAACCTGGGTCACAGATGTGCTAGGACCTGGTGCCATGGCCAGTTGAGGCAAGGTAGGCAGAACACTGGGAACTGGCCTACCCTGACATGCTGTGGTAATGGAGGTATAGCAATAAGTATAGGTTAGTTATCAACAAAACATAGTTAGTAATAACAGCATATCAGAACAGTGGAAATAACCCAATTACATGTCAATGCATATTATGTGAAGCACAACAATATATGACAGAACAGTCAGTATGTTAACAGCATGCCTGTAACAGTTACAGCATAAGGACAACATAATAGGTAATTCAACAAGATATGTTAATATACAACCATTATAATACATAACAATAATAATAATAGACATGCCCAAAATGCAGGTAATTTAACAACATATGTGAATAATAAACAATAACTAATGGATAACAATAACAAAGAAATGAAGATAAGGGGTGGAAGAGAGATAAAAACAGTCCATTAGTACCATTATAGGCTATTAACTTGACAACAGTACTACTACTATCTACTCTATGGGTCTGTCCTTTCTTTATGTGTACTAGTCTCCTATAGCTGCTGTAGCATGTACATACCTCTCAAGCTATTTGCATGGGACAGTATAGGCCAGGCAGTAACAACTGTGGGCACACAGCTACACAGAACACTTGCACATCAGGTGGACTTACATAAATATCAGGGTGTAATGTGAGATGATGTAGTGATACTTTGCAATTTAGGTAATCATTCCAATGGTAATCCTCTGACAGATGGATAACGCACTACTTACATTACATGAGAGCGTGACACTTGAGAGACATGTATGTGTACAGTACAGAAACTAAACAACTATCATGCCTTGCTTGGCAGGCATGGGGGATAAAACCTAATAGCAGTGACTGCAGAGGACATCTGCATGGAATGTATGAATTGGCTAAAGAAGTTTGAATAGACAATCCAGGCATACAGCCATACCAAGATTACACATTATTTATTTAATTTAATTTTATTATTATTATATTTATTTTCTTTATGTTATACTGTACTTTCAAATTCTTGCTAATGATTTTAACAGTCTGTGACATCTAATCATACAATTATTTACTCATAATATGGGCTACCTCACCCATCTACCTGTAGTTTCTATGGAGAGAGAATCTGTAAATAGTACATGACTGATACTGTAATATTTAGTGCTACATATAACTGGATTCGAACTCTTGGTCTGTGTGTAACAACATGTAGTGTAGCCAGAGCATTTAACAAACTCAGCTACTGAGTCACTGCTGACTTCTGACTGACTGATATTTGCCTGGAGCTCACATGGAACCAATATATGACCTGGTAGTAGTACTACAGCTGCATACTGGACTGCAGTGACAGTAGAACATACATGCATGAAATACAAGCATGACAGAGATAGTAGGTAACCTAAACATTAGTATATAGAATGCAGGTGTACACAATATATTGTTATTGGTTTGAAATATCTGTGAAGTCAACAAACAATATCAGATAATGGATTGGGCTACTTCACCCATATACCTTGCTTACCTGCTGTTTGTAGAAGCCAGAGCATTATGTGGACAGTAATGGCCTAGAAACAGCATTGAATTGTACTGTATATGTTAAATAAGACATTTGGCTGCCATTATATTTGCATGCTATAGCTATTAGAGTGTTATACTTGACTGTAGCACCTTACCTTACAGTCTCAATTCACATACAGTTGTACTGCAATAGTTAAATCAAGACAAACCTGATGTACACAATTTACCTTGGTGTTATTGATAATGGTCCATGTGCTATTGCAGAGCAGTTGGCATTATTCATTTATTGCCAAACAGATCTAATTCCACACTTATTGCGCTGCTCACTTTATTGTATATACTTTAATGCACTTTCTGGTACTGTTTCAAATTTCTATTAGATACAGTTGTCATTATTTAGCTTTTACAATACAGCTCTACTTCCACAGTTATTGCACTACAGACATTATTGTATATACTTTAATGCAGGTAATGGTATTGTTTCATGGACAGTGTAGAGTTGTCACCTCACAGCAAGAGGTTCTCTGCTTTGATTCTCGGCTGGAGTGCTTTCTGTGCGGAGTCTGCATGTCCTCCTTGTGTTTGTGTGGGTTTCCTCTGGGTGCTCCAGTTTCCTCCCATGTTTCAAAGGCATGTGTCTGGAGTGTTTTTCCCAGGGCCTCTGCTGAAAATTGCCTTTGTTCCAAGTTGGACTTTCCCAGTAAACAAATATTAAATAAATAAAAAATAAAAGTGTTTTTATTGCACTACAGTTAGCATTATTCATTTATTGCACTATAGCTCTAAGTCCACATTTATTGCAATACAAACTTTAATGTACATATTTTATTGCAGGGTGTGCTTTACTCTTTCTTACTTATTTCACTACAGTTAGCATAATACACCATATTCACCACACTCACGGCACAACCTGGCCAAGCACCCGGCATGCGCCTCAAGGTTGTGAGCCCTCTCCTCTGCAGCTGTTGGGAGACAAGCACACCATTATGCATACCAGTTTAGCAGACATTCAGATTAGATATTGGTGGTACAGAGGTAAAAGTACTTACATACATGTGGTATATCCCCTGCCTGAAATTCTTGGACCCAGGTATCCAAGAGATCCTCTTTACATCTCTTCAGTTTATCATGGTGGTGACAATGCTACTCTCCTGTGTGGGGGATACCAGTTGCACTAGTGAGCTCCCTTGCCAGCTAGTCCAAGGCCTCAGCCTTGCACTCTGAGCCCTGGTAACCTCCCTGCAGAAGCCGGACTTCATGTTTTTTTACAGGGAGTCTGACCATGACCCTGGATTACAGGATGTCTCAACACTGTGCCCAAAAGCATGAACCCGCACCACTGCCTGCAATAGTATCCTTCAGAGACAGAATCCCAATGTATTATGCTGTATTACAACCTATTGGGCTTAATACAGCCTGTATTCCCTCCCTTACATGTCATTGGGCAACATTTAAAAATGCGGCATGTTGCTTGGCAGCATGCAAACCAGCACAGTTGAGCTGAGCAGTGCAAAAACTCAAGGACCCATATGTGTAGCAGTGCTTAGCAGTGCGCAAACCAGCCAAGCAGAGCTGAACAGTGCATAAACATTTTCAGCTATTACTGTGTTTATGCAGTGCCTAGCAGAGCTTAGCCAGTCTTATCAGACCTTAGCGGAACACAGCAGGCCAGAATTTAACCATAATTGGTATAAATTATATTTCAAAATTAAATACTTATTTTCCCTTCAATGTATGCAAACCCCACACATACTGCTTATGAGGCTGTACCTCTACCTATTTAGCTATGAGGATGGGGAGAACATTTCTTCAAAACTAAACAGGATATGTAGAATTCAGCTACACCTTTACATATACTCTCAGCTGCCTATAAGCACTGCTGAGTACTGTGCCTCGCTGTGCAAACCTGCTCAGCTATGCTTAAACATGACCTTTAAAATAAATACTACTTGTCTTAGTGGTTGTTGAACCCCTGGATTATCATTTTTATTGGTTCTTTAAAATAAATAATTGCATCTGGTTTCTATTTTAGATGTCTGGCAGGTGTCTTGGTGTTGCTTAGCATTGCTGCATTCTGTGCCATGCTGCGCAAGCATCCTTTTTTAACAACAAAACAAAACAAAGCAAATAAACACTTAAAACAATAAAATAAACAATTGCCATTATACAATTGGACAGTGCAGGGAGTTTCTTACTCATCTGCAGACACAGATGGCAATATACTCCATACACTGATTCAATAACCATGTTCCATGGCTCTCCCTTGGCAACAAGCCATTATTAATATTCATGACGCACTGCCAAGGGGGAGCTGTGTTCATGGACATGGTAGCATTCCATGTAGGCTCTACACTGTACTTACACAGAGTTTATTAAATCTTGGGGACAGTTTATTCCAATGCTAGTAAAAACTTCCAGTACACAAGGCTTCTTCAGGCAATCTATTTACATAGTGAGAGTGAATCATTTAAATGCAATCAGTTACAGCCACATGATCAGTATACCAAGTCACATGATGAAAAAAGTTGCATGATAAAAAGGTCACACGATAAAGGTAAACTACATATAAATGTTGAATGTATTAGAGATTAATATGTATATATGTATATATATATATATATATATATATATATATATATACACACACACACACACACACACACACACACACACACACACACACACACACACACACACACATACATATGTATGTGTGTGTATATGTATTAAAAATATGTAACAATTATATAAAAATATATAATATGTATAAAAACTTGTTCCAGCATCCACTCCCGAGGAGTCAGACAAGGAACTTGAACTGGTATTTAATTTATCTCATTATATTTTAACCACTGATGAATTGCCCATATTAATGAAAGGGTTGACTTTTATTCCAGCACGTACTGCTTGATGTTGCTAAAATTTTATCTGAAATTAAATATTTTGTGAGGACTTTGAACTTAAAAACACTTTTTAGCTAGAACAAAGAATTAGTTAGTGATCTCCCTAGATGTGCAAACACTTTTGTACCTTATAATAATAGTAGTATACAGGTATTTGAAAGTGCCGTCGAACATGACATTTATGAACTTTACTATAAGCAGAAACAAACAAGGTTTTCAGCCTCACTCCAGGTGAACATGATGCTATTCATTGTCTAATGAATAATGCTGATGTCACCATTAAAAATGCTGATAAAGGGGGAGGTGTTGTGATACTTGATACAGACTACTACATTAAGACCATGAATGAGTTATTAACTTGTTGTGACTAGCAATGTATTATTGAATTAAACTATGCAGTAATTATTCACCATGTTATGGATGTTTTGCAGACAGTATCAAGTCAAGGCAGAATAAATCCTCAGTTGTTTGATTATTTTTATACTGAATCCCCGAAGATACCTTTCATTTATGGCATACCTAAGATCCATAAATCTTTATCCAACCCTCCGCTGACACCAGTTGTGTCAACTAGAGGCTGGATAACTGAAGCAATCTCTAAGTATTTAGAAACACAGCTTAGGGTAGGCTTTGATCGCACTGGCACCATCATTAGGGGTACGACTGACTTTTTATCACAGCTGCACAAAGGAAGTTGAATGATCATTACTTTGTAACTGTTGCTGTTGATTCCCTTTTTACTGTAATACCCAATGATGTAGATGTACAGTTTGTGAAAGAATACCTCCTAGACTTTACTGATTATACTCAGACACATATAAACACCTCATGCCAGCTGCTTATGCTAGTTCTGACAAACGCTTTTCATTTCAGAAGAAACTGTTTACGCAAGTTAGAGGTGTAGCGATGGGTACTCCCGCCTCTAGCACCTATGCTAATATTGTCATGTACATATCAGAGCATAGATTTATGTTGTCTTCAGAGAACCCTTTTATTGACAACATTGCATTTTATCATCGCTTTGTGGATGATTTGTTCTTTTTTTTGGAAGGGCAGTGTTGAAATGTTTAATGAATTTTTCTTACTTTTCAAACACACTTGATTTTCTTAAGGTTAAACAGAACTTTACCCTTAACAGCACTGCCTTTCTTGATATTACTATCTGTAGCAATCATGATGGTGCCCTTGCTACCACACTGTATTAATAACCAGTTAAACATAACTCATACTTGCACAGGAGTAGTATGCACCCACACATTATGTTCAGTAACGTTGTGCAGAATCAAATGATGAGATTGGCTAGACTCACTACATCTGGCCTAGTTATGAATAGTCAGTTGGATAGTATGGCCACTGACTTAAGAATAGGGATTATGCTACCCAAAGTGTAGATGATACATATTATGAGGTTAGACAATTATGTTCAACATTAGCTAGACTTACTTTTTCAACCACCTACCCTAGTACTGATAAAAGCTTGAATGGTCGTTCCAGAACCTCTAGACACATGCTAACGTATAAGAACACAAATAAAGTTAAACGTATTATTGATAAACACTGGCAAATTTTACAAGATGCACCTGAGTTACAATCCATAATTTCTAACAAATCATCTTTTGGCTATAAGAGATGCCACAACTTGAAGCAGTTACTTTGTTATAAGGAACAACCTAAGACACACCACAGGAAGGGCACTTTTAGATGCGGGAAATGTGTGTATTGTAAGTATATCTACATGAATAAGGCATTTGTTCATCCTATTAATGGCTAACAGTTTGAGTTAAGGACATCAGGGAACTGTGACACAAAAAATATAGTTTATGTAGCTTTGGGTGAACACTGCGAGTCATACTATGTGGGCAAGACTAACCAAAAACTTAAAACAGTTTGGCAGCCATCTCTCTGAGGTGAAGAGGTGAGTAATTAATAATGATCTGTACAGACATAAATTAGATAAAGGCCATGAACATGAGTTTAAATTTTGCATACTACAGGTACACTATGAACCACTATGTGGCAGAAATATAATACATAACACTGAGCTGAATGAATTTGTGGATATTTAGGCTGAGAGCATGTGTACCCCCTGGATTAAATGGTAGTATTTCTCTAAAACCGTTACTTAAACATTTTCATATGAAAGTCTAGATTTAATATTTTTAAATTATTTATTCACATTTTTTAAATATATTTTTTATATAATTGTTACATATTTTTAATTCATACACACACGCACACTCACGCACACACACATACACACACACACACACACACACACACACACACACACACACACACACACACACACACACACACACACACACACACATATATTTATTAATTTCTAACACATTCAACTTTTGTATGTATTTTTACCTTTATCATGCGACCTTTTATCATGTGACTTGGTATACTGAGTATGTGACTGTAACTGATGGTATTTAAATGATTCATTATCACTGTGTAAATAGATTGCCTGAAGAAGCCTTGTGTAGGTGAAAGTTTTTAATAGCATCAGAATAAACTGCACGTTTACTGAGCTTTATGTGTTTCTCAGTGTTTTTTTGTTGTTTCCTTATTGATTTACTTCAAGGCCAGCCAGCCTTACTTCATGGCAGGCATAGACGAACTAGGTGACCACCTAGGGCGGCGTACAGGTCAGCCTCTTAAAGAGCTCAATTTTTATTTATGCATTTATTTATTTTAATATTGTTGGGTGTGGGTATATATGCAACATTGTTTTTTGTAAATGACCGTCTGAAGAAGTGCATTGATTTTTATGCATGAAAGCGCTAACGGATTAAATATACCTTTCAGTGACTGGCGTGATTTGTTGGAGTTTCATTTTTTTATTTTTTACAAGTTTTGGTCTTTTTCTCGTTTTCTATTTATTTTAATTAACAAAGTTTGCGCTGTTCTTGGCACCCTGCTGAAGTGTGACTGGAAGCTGGAACCATAGGGTGAGGGGGGAGGGTGAGAGCACCCTCCCACTTACAGTTGCAGGTTGGCCAGTAGGTTTTAAAAAACAAAAAATCTTTACTTTGTGATGCAAGAGTCTTCTTTAAAGAGGAACATGAACATGCGTGCGTCACAACGTGTGTGGCCAATTTGTTTAGAAAGAAGGCTCTGTTCCCCTCCTCCAATCCGCAAAGTAAGCAACTGTAAGTGTGGCTTTTGGTGTTATTGGAAGGTGTTATGCTGGAGTTGTTGCAGGGTCAGTCTATGGGGCAGTAAGGATTAAAGCAGATGGATTTGCTGACATGTTCCATAGGGCCTGGCAGGGTAATGTAAACCACAGAAAGCGTGACTTATTGAGTTGTGTGCTAGTCAAACCGGGCCTTCTTTTGTGGGCTACAGGGCAGGCAGGTAGCCTGAGGGAGGTGCTGGGCATTTAGCCACTGATGGTATAGGTCCCCCTCCCCCATTTTACTGCATAAACAATCCAGTCATACAGCTTGGGCCTTGCTTGCTGGGATGTAGCAGTGTATGGTTGCAGATCTGGTATCTGGCATGCAGGTGTGGATGTTTTGTGGTGTATTAAACAATTTTGTCTTCCATTTGTGCTAAGTGCAAAGTTTGTCAGACTTCTTACTTTGGGTGATTGCCTGTGTAGTACTGGTTGTCTGATACTGGGTAGTTTGCTAGTAAGTAATGATCACCTGGGCAAATTGGTTGTTTCATGTAGTCAGAACTGCAAAAATGGTCACTCTTGCACTGTCTGCATGTTGAGTCTTGTAGCACGTAGTTTATTAGGTGGTAAAAAAAGTACAGTGATGGGTATCAGCTATAGCATTCAAATGCGAATTTTGCAGAGTTCAACATAGTTTAGTTTTCAGTATTGATTGCGAAATGCTGAGTACTCTAGTACAGCTTTGGTACTTTGTTTATAACATCAGCACCACGGTACTGTTTACAACATCATACCATGACAACAATAAAAGTAGCAACATGGACAGAAACTTCTTAAATATAGTGATGTTTAACTAGTGATGCATTTTTAAGGTTAATGATATAAACTCCCAGTTTCAGTTAAGACGGAAATGGCAATACAAACTGTTTTTTTTAACACCTGAGAAGTGGCATTTATTGGGAATCTGAAGTTGGAAGCAAATATACGCTGAATTATATCCTGAAAATTTATTGCTGGTCTGTAAAGACATGAGGCAGTGTTTTATGGAATGATTTTTTTTTCTAATTATTGAAAGTAATGTACAGAAGATTTAGTTGCAGACAGGGACAAGTTAACTTTTAGCGTATGCACCATGCAGGTACTTTGTTCTAAGTTTTCACTGAAATAGCTACAGAAGAGGATAACATTTCTGCTGTTCTGGGAGAACTGTAATTACAGTAAGGAATCAACTCTGTGCAGCTGTTGATTCATGCAGTTTAATTTTCTCATTCTGCCAATGGCATGTCATGTTACTGAACTCTTTTTTTTATGCAAGTCTTGCTAAATACTCTTAACAATAAGTTTACTAAAAATGTCCAAAAACTAATAGGCACAAGACAAGACGAGCGTACACTGCAAAGTCCAACAAGGTTTAATAGCTGAGTAAAACAAGCTTACAGCAATCAGTAGTCCGGTGCACACTCTTAACAATAAGTGTCATGATTGAAGGATTTTGTTTAAAATCCTTTTTTGTAGTACAGGTTTATTTGTTGTTATGTGCTAGTATAATTGATTATAATTGTATGATAATTGGACTGATTTTCTGTATATTTTACGAAAACACTTGTGTACTTAACTGAATTGCAAAATGTTTACAATTGTGTGTATTTCTTATACTGTGTTATACTTTTTGCACTACCTTATCTGCATCTTGTGTATGAAATGTTTGTGATCATGACTGAAAAGGGACCTTGCAGCAGCTTGCCTACTAGGGAAACAGCTGCAGGTAACATATAAATAAATTGATGAATATTTCTTTGCCTCTTGCATAACTTGATTCGATAGTATGCATAAAAAGTCGAACTGACACAGTAGAAGGAAAATTCTTTATTGCAAGGACAAAGTGAGTGCTTTCACGGCCTTCCAGGTCACTTCATCAGACTTAATTCTGCACTCACTTTGTCCTTGCAATAAAGAATTTTCCTTCTACTGTGGCAGTTTGACTTCTTATACATACTATTGGCTCCGAGGTGAAGACCAAGCTGTTCATCTGGTACCTGTGTTTTTATCTTTCTCATAACTTGATTCGAGCAGTTTTGAGATCAGGAACTACTAAGAGTAAGAGGGAGCGAACCCTCCTAAACTGGAAACATTCCCTCCTCAGCTTAAACAAGCAAATAAGACTTCTTGTGAAGTTCTCCAAAGTAAACTATGAGTCCAAACTAGCTTACTCATCAAAGGACAACCACAAGGCATTTTATAGTTACATCTGTAACCTAAAAGGAAAGGCCCAGATTTGTGCAGAACTGGTAGTTAGATAACACATATACTGAGCCTGTGGACATAGCTAACCTGTTGGCCAACAGGTTCTGTGAAAACTCCACTCCCCTGTCCCTGCCACACGTATCCCAGAACATCCCTTCCACCTATCTCCTACTTTGTATCTCTAAAGAGCAGGTCATAAATGCCCTATATAAGGCCAAAAACATAGCATCTATGGGATCTGACAACATCCCAGGCTGCATCCTACATGAGCTCCAACATGAATTAGCAACACCACTGGGTACTCTTTTCAATCATAGTCTAAGCACTGGCTTCATACCAGATGAATGGAAAACCGCCACCATTATTGCCTTGCACAAAGGTGGTGCTTCCACTGACCCCGGGAACTATAGACCTATTAGCCTGTCTAGCCTTTTCTGCAAGGCCATGAAGTGAATCATCATGGACCTTAACAAAGATATCTTCTACAAACACTTGACCCTACTCAGTTTAGATTTGTCAATAGTAATCATACCTGTTAAACCTGGTGGACTTCTTCGAGACAGACACCAAGGCCCTGGATGAGGGGAAATCTGTGCATACAGCCTACTTGGACTTTGTAAATTAAACTGTTTAGATTAACTTAAGCAACCCCTTGAAAAAAAGGCACAGGGGCTTCTGTTTTCTGGGGACATGACTTTTATAGTAAAATATGTGTAAAGGAGCAACAGATAAAGCAGGTTTATTAATGGAAAATTACATCATCCTTCATTTGCTGTTTTATTACATTGTAGAAATATAAGTTGTAGAGTCTTCCACGAACCACACCAAATCCACGATAAAACAACATTTCTTGTTGTTTTATTACATTACAAGGTATCTTTTCTTCCTATGCATTTAAATAATTGAAGGAAAGGAATGGAGTGGCTTTCTTGGGAGTGACCTACCTGTGGGTGTGGCTTATAGGGGGTGTTTCATGAGTATGGTGTGCATGGGACTTAAGGGGCGCCGGAGTACTACTTCACCATTTCAGCTAACTCTGGCCCTGATTTACTTGATACCACTGAATTCATGGTTGTCTGCACTGTTTTTGCTGTTTTACAGTGTTAAAAAGATCACGGAATTCCAATGTGATATAACAGCCAATTTGCATACCCAAAATGCAATGCTTTGCATTTACATACTATACCTAACTTGAATTATTTCATAATCAAGATGTGCAAACCAGTTTTCATATACTGATATTCTCTGCTATTTTTCTTACACTGATATAGTAAAAAAGGATTTTGCATTACCATATTCTTAATAAACAAAAATATAGTATGAAAGACCCTTATGGAGACATCTATAATATAGTAACTGGGTCAGACTTTTCAATAAAGTTTTTAAAGCAAAAAGTCACAGTGTCTTTATTTTAAAATTATTTTTTCATAATATACCTCATGATAAAGTGCAATTGAAAAAAAAAAAGTTTACAGTATACTTTCTGACTTTGTAGTGTCACTGTTTACTCAGTTTTCTCTATAACCACACCCACAACACCCACACTATCCTGTCATGTAATTACTGAGCAAAAAGTTGCACACAACTGCAGAGCATTGTGGGCAATTAAAATGCCTTACATTTTATTGGAGCTGCATCTTATTTATTTGGAGGTTTAGCTACTACATCATCATGTGTTAAATTTCAATGTGAGATGTTCCACCTGCAAGAACTAGCTAAGAACTTTCCTTTCTGGGAAGAAAAAAATATATTTCTAATGTAGTTTATACACCATTTTAGGTATTGTGGGTACAGTTTTCATGATGTCATGGCAAAAAAATTTCAGCTCTGAGAAAAAAATGCTAGAGCCATTCTTGCCAAGAAAATAGAATGCAAAAAACAACACACTTTCTGCTCCAAAAACTGTATAATTTGGCATTGCATATGGTAATGAGGTTATATCAAATGTCAATTTTTTTTACTTAACATTTGCTTTAGAACATAACTAATGCACTTAAAAAAAGTTGCTGGTGGATAGCAAAACAAAATAATGTGGGCTCTCTTCTTTGAAATCTAAGTACAGTTGGATTATATTTTAATAAACTTGTGTAATAAATCGAGGAAGAAAGTTATTTATGAGAAAGTATGGCCAATGACAGTAATACTTTCCATTTCAATACTTATGTATGGCAGGTTTTTGTTAGATTTCTGTTTTTTATCCAATCCCAAAGATGCGCTTTACAGGAACTGATAAAATCTTCTGCACTTTTGGGTGTCACACAATACGTACATGCCTTAGGGGAACTGACAGTTTTCTACAGTTGTCTGTGTGTCCTGTAGTGGGCTGGTAGGCTCCTGTTCAAGTAAAATTCTTCAGCCTTGTGCTCAATGAGTACACAGTTGGGCAGGAAATGAAGAAGTGAATTGCTTTACACAATACTGGATTGGCTGAAACACTGTTTTGTCCTTAAGTGTGATTTCCATAGATCCCACGGGCCTTCACTACAGGAGGCTTAATGTATTATACAGTGAAAACTCTAGCTTGCCATTTTTACTGAATAGTATGTCTGTGTCACCTTTTTACCCTTTGAAAAAATAGATATATACACACACACACACACACACATCTATCTATCTATATATATATATATATATATATATATATATATATATATATATATATATATATATATATATATATATATATACATATATATATATATATATATATATATATATATATATATATATATATATATATATATATATATATATATAAATCTACAGGGACACACACACAACATACAGGAAGGTGTCTGGCTATCTGCATCTTTATTTCTGTATATAGACAAAGTTCTTCATTTGCAGACATTAAATGTGAACATGTTACTACTGCACCTAATGTGCCCTTTTGGTAGACTATTTTGGATATTTAAAGAATTTTTAAATTTTTACTGCAGTAATTGTTATGCCCAATTAGCACTCATCAGCATAAATGATTATCCATAGCCTATTTCCCACTTTTATATCTGAGATGCATAACCCTAAAATATCTGGTCCCAGCATAGAGCTGTGTGGAACATCACTCATAACCCTAGCAGGATAAACAGGTAAACCCCTACCAACTCAGAACTGATGTGTCCTGTTGCTTGACCAGTGTTTTACTGTCAAAGAAAAATACTTCAAAAGACCAAAAGCATAAGGTTCAGTTCAGGTATCTTTATTCTTGTGCAAGGAGACAAAAAATGCAGTTACAGAGTTTGTCTGACTAAATCAGGAAGTGTCACAATTATTATACCTTTCTTTCAAGACATTGCCCACTACGACTGATGTAGTAGATCACCAGTTCACAATTCTGTTACTTTACAGATGTTTCTCACATTTCTAGCTGACTCTTCAAAGTTTAAAAAAGATTTTTCAGTAAACAGGATGGCCTCGACGACCACCGGTCAATTATAACTTTCTTGCTATGTGATGTTACAAGTCTAGGTACTATGGCTAATTCAAGCACAATGCAAGTACAGATTTCTGAAGCAGTTCATTGTTTATAGTATCGAACTTTCTTGCAGCTTGTGCACTTTTTTATTAGCACGAACAGAGCTTATTGTCCATAATGAATGGATCTACAGAAATTATTATTATTCTCCATTTAATTTCCTGACCTAGCAGAAAATCACCTGCTTTCCAGTACATTTCTAAAGCATAAACGTGTATTTTGCTGTGCTAGCAAACTAGGTCAGAGTGCATCTTGCAGTGTCAGAAAGCACAATTTTAGAAAAGCATGTTTTCAGTTTCAAATAGAACTAATGCTGCATATAGAATAAAAACGTGTTAATCTTCCCTTATTTAAAATAAGCATTACACACATATGTTATTACACATTTTTCTAACATTTCCCCCCTGTTAATACTTTTTATTCTATTTCAAAAGCATAAACAGTTTGTTTCCTCTCCTAACCTCTTCCTTTGAGGATTTGCAGCTAAGAGAGTCATTCAGTTTAAACTTATGAAAGTGTTTCCTTTTTCAACAGTTCTTCAATTTCAGTACTTTGATACAAAGTCTCAGAAACTGACATGTCTATAAAATCTTTGATTAATTTTTTCATGCAGGGAATACCACAGCAAATACATGCTCCTAACAGAAGTAATCCCACACAAATGGCAATCAGGATGTTCATTAGGATGGAATCCCACCCCCCAAACAAATTCTGGAAAAAGTCCGTCAGTGGGTTTGGGCCTGGCCTGGTCATGTCTGACACTTGCTGAATCACTTCCAAATGATCGTTGATTTCATGTTTATTGTCAGGAATGAACGAACAACACTCGTCTTTGATTAAAGCGCACGTACCACCCCTCGCCGCTAGGGTGAAGTCAAGAGCCATGCGGTTCTGAAGCACCACAGTTCTCATTGCATTTAGTTCATCAGTCATTAATTCAAGAGCAGAAAAAGTTGCATTGCTCATGACCTTGAGAAGTTTGGATAGCTTTCTCAGTTCCCAAATTGATTTAACTGCACCATATGCAGGGGCTATGCCAGCCCAGGATATGATAGTGTCACTCAAGTCCATGTGTGCTAGTTTACTTTTGTCTTTCACGGAGTTATGGTTTCTCCAGCCTGCTACGATCTGTCCCACCGGATTCTCAGGTTTCTTGATTGGATTTTCAGGTTTCTCTGCAATGTCTCTGATGTTTCGAATTCTCCCATGAGGCAAAGCTGTAGTGTGTCGTATGGCCGGGACCAGGTAACCCAAAAAACAACTGCCGGACCAATTCTCAGGCAACCATTTGTATGCCTTTTTCCCACATATGAAATAACAGTTTTCTACCTTAGTATTGATATACACCTTCCCTGCATGAAACATTTTCTTATCTATAATAGACAGTTGCTTTAAAAGAACAGGATTATGTTGTATATCACTGACAGTTTTATGCAAGGACTCAAAGTATGAGTCATAATCTGCATCACAAATTGTTTCTGTATTTTTAGCATTTTTAGGTTTAATATAACATTTATAAGAAACAGTTACATTACATTTGCTCCAACCTACTTGAATCGTGTCATTCTTAAAAAAAGCATACAATTCCTGTTTGTGTAACAGGTAGAAATAATGCAATTTTGTCTCTAGATTTTACAGGTGTAGTCTCAAAAATCAAGTTTACCCAGGTCTCATTGACCCCTAGGGGGACAGCAGCCATCAATAATCCCCCGTATGCTGTTGGTATAGCTGTGCAAATCCAACAATTTGAAATATTAAAAGTCTCAGCGTACACATATTTGATTGCTTGGTAAGTGTTAAAGTTCGGATGCCAGTCTATGAGTGTTGAATCACATTTGTTCAGTCTGGCTGGTGTGGCTGAAGAAAAGAAAGACCACAGCAAAAGCCACAGCAAAAAGAACATTGTCACTAATAGAGTTATTAAGATGATTATGCAACACTGCTGAAGTCGTTCAGTATTTCTATTGTCTCTGGGTCTTGTCATTCTACTGCTGCTGTGTGTTAGCCAGAGTTTTATCAAGTTCAAAGTTTTTGACTAGTTTACAGTGTGTCAAATGAATCCAAGATGAACGTTCCGCAATCTTGACTGCTGTGGGTGTGCTCAGCAGTACTTGATATGGACCTTCCCACTTTGGTGTCATCCAATTCTTCTTTTTGATTCCCTTCACCCAGACCCAAGTGCCCGAGGCTACTGCTACTTTGGATGATTTGGTTTGGTCTTTATCTGAAACAGAATTCAACTGTAAAAGATGTTTGTTATTCAGCATACTCCTCATATACTCTGCAAGTGTCCAATCTGCTTCCTGGTCTGCAGGCATGAGAGCTTTCCACTGAGGTATATAATAAGCTCTTCTGAAAATCTTTTCGAAAGGTGTCAATCCTTTTGCATTCAGAATAGTTCTCATGCTCAACAGTGCCAGGGGCAAACAGTACACCCAGTTCTTCTGTGTCTCAGCTATGAGTTTTTTAAGCTTATTCTTTAAAACTCCATTGTGCCTCTCTACTAACCCTGCAGATTGAGGGTGTTATGCACAGTGATGTTTTAAAGAAATCTCAAAATACTGGCTCAGCTGTTGTATAGTTTGGTTAACGAAATGTGTACCATTGTCACTGTAGATCCTTTCCAGTATGCCAAATCTAGGAATAATTTCTTTAACTAGGGTCTTTGCAACAGTGGCTGCATCTGGTTTACTAGTCGGAAAGGCCTCCACCCATTTGGAGAACATATCCACAATGACAAGGCAGTACTTTTTGTTTTCACATTTGCTCAATTCTATGAAATCCATACAGATAGTATGAAACGGATACGGTGGTATAGGGAAACTCCCTTGCTTGGGCTTTAATGCCCCTTGTGCATGATGTTTATTACAAGTGTGACATGACAGGCAAACTTTTTTAGTGTAGTTTGTAAACCTGTACGTAGCGAATACCCGATTCACTAACTGTACCATCCCCCCTGTTGAGACATGGCTCTGCCCATGGCTCAACAAAGCTGCATATCTAAATAAATTAGACGGTAATATCGGTTTTCCCTCTTTGGAGATGTACAGCCCTTCCTTGAGAATTGCTCCTCGTTTTTTCCATTTTTGTTTTTCAGCTTGTGTAGTAAGTGTCTGCATTGTTTTCAACATTTCTAAGTCTAAAATCTCAGAAGGTTGTAATTCCTCATTCAAAAGAAATGCTTCTGAGGCTGCTTGCTTTGCAGCTGTGTCAGCTCTCGCATTGCCTTTTGAAATCCTATCTTGTTGTTTTGTATGAGCTATGCATTTACAAATAGCTACTTTCTGAGGCAACTGAATAGAATCTAACAGATCTAAAATAAACTGTGCATGGTTAATCTGTTTGCCAGTAGATGTCACCATTCCTCGATTCTTCCACTGTTGTGCAAAAACATGTACAGTAGAAAACGCATACTGGCTGTCTGTAAAAATGTTTACGCTTTTACCCTTTGCTAAGGTACATGCCCGTGTCAAGGCAATCAACTCTGCTGCTTGTGCAGATAAGTTATGTGGTAGAGGTTTTGCTTCTACAATCTCAGTATCAGAAACTACTGCATAACCTGTTAGGTTCTGTCCTGTAGGACTCCATTTGCATGAGCCATCCACGTAATATGTCACCTCGGCATCATCCAAGGGAACATCCGTGAGGTCTTTTCTAGGCAGTGTCTTTTGCTCAATTACCTGCAGGCAGTTATGGGGTGTGCCATCCACAGGAGTTGGGAGCAAGGTAGATGGATTTAAAGTAGTACATCATTCAATTGTCATGTGAGGTTGGCTCAGCAATATAGTCATACAAGAAAGATGCCTAGCAGGGGAAAGATATGCTTCTTTTTCTTGCAGTAAAATGATTGCGATTGCATGAGGCACTCTCAATTTGAGAGGGTGGAATAACACTACTGAGGCTGAAGCCTGCACTGCCATTGCAGCTGCAACTACTACTTGTACACAGTGGGGTAGAGACCGCACCACTGGGTCAGGTTGTGATGAATAATAAGCAATGGGGTGTTGTTTGTCCCCATGCTGTTGAGTCAATACTGATGTCATATAACCTTGCTTGCAATCTACAGTTTGGAAAAAACGTTTGTGATAATTTGGTAATCCTAAAACTAATGATGATGCTATCAATTGTCAGTTTGGAGAAAGTTAATTCTGCTTCTGGTGTCCATTGTATTAAATCTTGTGCTGCCATAGGCTTCTTAAAAATCAGGTCGGTTAAAGGTGCAGATTCCAAAGCATAGTTTGGGATCCAGCTTCGACAAAAATTAGTCGTATCCAGGAAGGACATCATTTCCTTCTTGGTTGTGGGTTTTGGTGCTTGTAAGATCGCTACTTTTCTGTCCTCATCTAATGTTCTGCCATCTTTGGATATTACATATCCAAGGTATTTCACTTGTTTTCTCCAAAGCTGCAATTTATTTTAGCTTACTTTGTGTCCTTCAACTGCTAGGAATTTTAATGATGCTATAGTATCTTCCTTATTCTTGCTGGGTAGGGGCGGCCAGCAGGATGTTATCAGCATAAAGTAAAATTTGACTACCTCTCGGTGGGATAAATCCTGCTAAATTACTTGCCATCTCTTGTGAGAATATCATTGGGCTTTCACTATAGCCCTGTGGTAGTCGCGTATATGTATACCGTTTCCCCTGAAATGTAAATGCAAACCAATACAGGCTGTCAGGGTGTATCGGTATCGAAAAGAACGCATTGCTGATATCTACCACAGAAAAATACTTCTGTTGAGGTTTTAAATCATTCAACAAGGTATGTGGATCTGGCACCATAGGTGCTCTTGGTATTACTGCGTCATTTACAGCTTGTAAATCTTGGACCATACGCCATTCTCCATTTGCTTTTTTAACTGGGAATAAGGGTGTGTTACATGGCAAATCAGGAGATTCCACCAGTATTCCCTTCTTAAGCAAAGCTGCTATGATAGGTTTAATACCTGCCTCTGCATCTTTTCTCAAGGGGTACTGTCTCTTTTGTGGTCTAAATGCTGACTTTGGCATGATAGTAACTGGTCCTGCTGTGCGAATAAGTCCTACGTCTGACTTTCCTGTTGACCAGAGAGTTTCTGGTATGTCTAACAAAGCTTTTTCTTCCTCTTCTAATAAGAGGGCTTCTCAGCTGTATTTGCTGGTCTGCAAGTGTACAGCTGGATGTGTTTGTGTTATCCAGTTCAGTTTCTGTCTTTGTATTCCTTGTTCTGACAGTTCTGATTATGTCTGTTTTTCCCATTTTGTGATTTTCTCTCCTAGGTCTATCCATTTTAAATCTTCCTCTTTAGTTAAACTAACATACGGTGATAGATTTGATTTGTAAAGTGAAAAGAACTTCTGGGGTAATGAACAGCTAACTACACTGTTCCCTTTCATGTCCCAGTACAAATTACACAGTACTAATCTGTTTGCATGATTTCTAAACAATTCTTGTTCATATTCTTTGTCAGGTCCTGGTGTATTACAGTAATACAGAGTACAGTGCAACAGGTGTTGTATGTCAATACAAAGGGAGGGGAACTTACTGATAGGCACATTCATTAACTCATCAGTTACTGCTCCAGGGCCAGTCGTAACTAAGTCCTGGCTGTACCAGTAAAATGTCTCACCTTCCGTTTGCACTGCAAAAGTATTAGTTTGTCGCTATGCTTCCATACCCTGCATGGTTGGAACTACTGCTATGCCTAATAGTTGCATAAGATCTCTGCCCAAAAGGTTCACTGGGCATTTTGCAGAAACAACAATTTTGCTTTTCTGGGTTAATCCTGAAACAGGATCTGTTATTGTAATGTTATGGGAGAGAGGCTCCCGATACAGCTGTCCATTAGCTGCTTTTATAAGTATAAAGTCATGTGATTCTGAATTTTCTGGTAGTTTGGAGGGGTGTACCAGGGTCCATGATGCCCCTGAATTACACAAGAATTTGACTATCCTCCTTTCTACCAGGAGCGTCACTTCTGGTTTTGTGTCAGCCAAACAGAGCTCTAAGCTCAGTAAGGCTAGGTCTAATATTTCATTTTCTTCACTATCGGTAGCTTCCTGCACTTCCTCTATTATCACATTCTCTGCTCCTTCTATCACATTGTCATTTGTCTTTTCTCTATTATTCCTATCTAGTGATTCCTGACTTTCATATAGTCAGTCCTCACCTTCATCGTTTTTGTCTTCCACTGCTGCATTCTTATTTTTCCTGCAGTCCCTTGCCAAGTGTCCCTTTTTCCCGCATTTGAAGCACTCACCTCTTTTCTTTCTCCCTTCAAAGTCCTCTGATCGCTGATCAGATTGTTTGTTTCCCTGGGCATTCTTTTTGCCCTTTTGTCCGGACTGTACTAAATAAACTTCTCCATCTTCCACAGCAAATACTTGGGCTTTCTTTTTCTTATTAAAATGCCTTTCGGCATGTCTAGCATATTCAAGCAGTGATTGTAATCTGCTTGTTCGATGGTCTACCATATGTTTAGTAGTGAAACTACTTATGGGTGCAATACTGCCTTTCAAAAATGCATTCTTTAACTGCTGCTCATATGGGGAATCTTGTGTCTGATCTTCAGGCACCTGCATTCCACAGTGGTTGTTAAAACATTCTAATAATCTGGCAAAATATCTATCAACAGTTTCACTTTCTTGTTGGATGCATTGATTAATGCAAGTCCAGTCTGCCCTAGGCTTCCATTTCTCAGAAATTCGGTCTGTCAGACCTTTCACTCTGTTATCTAGTTCTGCGCTGCTATGTGGGAGGGGCCTAAGTGCAGCATCACGGGGATTCCAGTTGCCACTGATCATGTGCCAGTCTGGACCTACTATTTGTCTGACTACTTTTTCTACTTCCTCTCCATTTAAGTGATAACTTAATCTCATGCCCTGTAAGTCTTCTAAGAACTTTCTAAAATTAACTTTTGGATGGGGAATTCCCTCTGTGGCTTTCCGGATGTCTTCCGGTGTCCACGGTCTGTATACTAAGAGAGTTGGGTCTTGCCCTTCTTGTCCTGCTAGAGGATTTGGTACTTCTATGAGTGGGCATATCTCTTCTTCACTCATAGCCCGTGAATTTCCATTCATTTGATATAATTCAATATCCCCTTTTAAATTACGTGTTCGAGACCTAGTCTCGATAGGATCTCTAACAAACGGTAGTGGTTTTATAGGAATAACTGGATATCGTGGAGGTGGGCCAGTTTGTTCTTTTGCTTCATATTCCGGTAAGGGAACTGGTAAGGGAACCGGAACTGGAGGGGGATGAGGAGCCGATGCTATAACTAAGTTATTATCCTCTTTGTCTAGAAACATTGCTTTTGAATTTTTATTCTTTTGTTCTCTTCGGTTTGCTTCCTCAATCCACCTGTGTGCCTGAGGAACTCCTAATTTACGCTGTTTTTTAACCCGACCTTTAGAATCGGTTTTTAACTGTCTAATAAGTTTGATAAGCAAGGATCTTTCTAGTTTCCCATCAAATTCATATTTATTAACCCATTTAGTATAATATCTAACGTTGTCGGCGTGCTGTGATTGCATATATGTGGCAACTTCAGTTAACGGTGGGCTTTGGGGTCTTTTCGTTTTTGTGCACATATTACCCATTTTGTTCTAACCTTTTAAATGTTACGTAACCCTTTTATTTTTAATGTGGTACCACCAAATGTTTACAGTCTCTTCAGACTACCTGCCTACTTATTCTGTTTCCCTGATCTATGACAAGATAGCAATATTGTCCCTGAATTTTAACAAAATTCTCACAGAACAAATACAATCAAGTCCCTGATCTAAAACAGAAAAAAGTAGATTCACCCTACCTGAGCCTCAGCGATTGGTCACTCACTGTTCAAACGGAACCCACCTTCAGTCGTAGATCAGAAAAGTGGCTGGCCTCTTTTGCATGACAATTCAGTTGGAGGTCTTTCAATGAAGAAGATCCGATGTGGTATCTTCCCTGCACAGTTTCATGCCACCTGGCCCATCTGATCCCAGGCTAAACTAGGGTTTCCGGCCCGAAGGACCAAAAAATGTCAAAGAAAAATACTTCAAAAGACCAAAAGCATAAGGTTCAGTTCAGGTATCTTTATTCTTGAGCAAGGAGACAAAAAATGCAGTTACAGAGTTTGTCTGACTAGATCAGGAAGTGTCACAATTATTATACCTTTCTTTCAAGACATTGCCCACTATGACTGACGTAGTAGATCACCAGTTCACAATTCTGTTACTTTACAGATGTTTCTCACATTTCTAGCTGACTCTTCAAAGTTTAAAAAAGATTTTTCAGTAAACAGGATGGCCTTGACGACCACCGGTCAATTATAACTTTCTTGCTATGTGATGTTACAAGTCTAGGTACTATGGCTAATTCAAGCACAATGCAAGTACAGATTTCTGAAGCAGTTCATTGTTTATAGTATCTAACTTTCTTGCAGCTTGTGCACTTTTTCAATAGCACGAACAGAGCTTATTGTCCATAATGAATGGATCTACAGAAATTATTATTATTCTCCATTTAATTTCCTGACCTAGCAGAAAATCACCTGCTTTCCAGTACATTTCCAAAGCATAAACATGTATTTTGCTGTGCTAGCAAACTAGGTCAGAGTGCATCTTGCAGTGTCAGAAAGCACAATTTTAGAAAAGCATGTTTTCAGTTTCAAATAGAACTAATGCTGCATATAGAATAAAAACGTGTTAATCTTCCCTTATTTAAAATAAGCATTACACACATATGTTATTACATATTTTTCTAACATTTACCCATTGTATTACAAAATAATTATCAACCATGTCTTTCAATTTTCAAGGATTCTTTAGTTAGAATAGTGCTGAATGCTTTAGCAAATGCAATTACCATACATCTCAACCTCTTAAAACAAGAAATCTGGACAAAGCCTAAAATAATGGAGGGGTGGGCAAAGGCCCCAAAAAGGGACCAGTTTTAAATATTGCCCTTGAAAACTTAGAAAATTGCTAGAATAACATGATATGTGTTAGCATGCATTTTCTGAAAGAGCTGAAGTCTGAAACTCAAATGTATGTTATTATTTAATATCTTCAATCCTCATCAATTTGCCAGAAAATCACAAATGTTATGAGGAACAGACCAAAAATGTGAAGCAAAAATCTGGAAATTCTGTGAAAATCTGGATAGTTGAGCAGTATGTTAAGTACTTTCATTCTTGACTTGCACATTGCTGTATCTAAATATGTTGTATTTTAATAATATATTTTTGCAGTACGTTCTTTACAACCTCCAGCAGTTGCAAAGGGAAGGATGTTTCCCAGATCATGTAGTCTGCGTTATTTGGAGTAATGATCAGAACCATGTGATCTTCATTATCCATTATGCAGTTATTGTTGCATTCTACTCTGATACAGTCTTCTCTACAAGACTGAAGTGTAAAGGATTTCAGTTGTTGTTGTTTGTCTTTTGGCTTTTCCCAGTTAGAGGTCGCCACAGCAGAACTCCGGTCCGCTAATGATTGGCAGTAGATTTTCACGAATGCTAAGGTGCCAGCTTGACGTTCAACCTTCAACAAAGGCATGCCCATTTATGCATGTGTTTCGAACTCCCACCCAACTGTGGGAAGGACATGCAGACTCCACACAGAAGGCACTCCCCACACTCCAGCCAAGAATCGAATAGGAGAACCTCTTGCTGCACCACCGCGGATTTCAGTACTGAGTTAAAAACTGTTACTGTGGCAGTTAGCACAGAGGACTAAAACTCTGATGTGTTAATGAGCTGCTTCCTGTAATGAGGGTGCAGGATTTGAATCTTTTTGCCTTTATTTACCTGCTGTGCGACACTGAGAAAGTCACTTATCGAGACAGTGCTTTGAAACAATTGGGAATTTGAGCTAGGCTCATTAATGGTCTCCAGAACTGCATCTCTAGTAACTGTGAACTTGTAGTCATTATTTGCTAGCCATTCCCTATTGCATAGCTGATCTAGTTCAGGAAATGTTGTGGCAATGTCATTAGCACACCAATTTACATTAAGGTAACCTAGGCAATTTATTCGTCAAGGGCAGCATGCCCTGCATTTTAACTGAAGCACTGAAATGCAAAGTTGTTTGCCAACAGCTACCTCTGCTTTAATAATAGTTATCTTTAATGTAGAATTATTCGGATAACCTTTACTTCTACAGAAATTGTGCATATTAACTTAAAGTATGTTATCAGGTGGTTAATATTTCTAATGCTCTCAGAAATTCTCTTCTATTTAAATTGTACTACACATGGCTGGATCTTACAGACTGATGCTAATGATCTTTATGCAATGTCATGTAGTTCAGCCAAAGGTACCAAATAAGTACATGTATTTTATTTCTTAATAACAGTAAGGGATATACATAGTTGACATAGTGGCTATAACTGCTAGTGGGGGTGGGAGAGTCTCCGTGGATGAAAGTATCTTATGCTCTTATCATGCAGTCACTTTAAACTGTCTTTAATCTATCTTTGCAGGGCTAATGTGTGTGTGTGTGTGTGTGTGTGTGTGTGTGTGTGTGTGTGTGTGTGTGTGAATTAAGTTGGAATACTTTGTCTGCTGTGTTTGTGTGAAACACATTTGAAAATGTGACTTTGATCATCATTATTGTTATTATTTTTTGACAGACAACTGAGAAGGATGCAGTCAACATTGTGTCTATAATTGTTGGGTTTGAGGGATGTCTGTAGATAAAAATGACTGACCTTGTATCTCTCATTCTGAAAATAAAATAATATATTGTTTCTTACAGAAAATGAAAGTAACGTCTATCTTTTTAACTGTTAAAATGGCATGGCTATGCAAAGCTGCAATTGGTACATATATGGATAAAGGATTATCTCCGTCATTCTTTGACAGTTCTTAATAAAGCTGTCAAAGAACTATACCTACTCCTTAATAAGTAAAATGAAGTATATCACTGAAGCTGATTGGGTCATTTTGTTCTTATCAGTACAGAGATTGTTGGTGGTTGGCGTCTATATCATATCATCGAAGATGCAAAATGTCGAATGCTCAAAAGAGCGAAAATTCTGAAACCCGAACTCTGTATTCACCCCCCACTAAATATATAGTGCAACAACGAGATCACACTATAGTGAGGAAAGGGCAAATATCCCAATCTTCACTGTACTGCAATCTCAAAAACAGAACTTTTGAGTTTTCGGCACTTTTGCTATTTTGACGTTCGACATTTTGAATTTGCGATAACATGATATAGACCCGGTGGTTGCACTATTCCAATGATAGAAAACTTAATTATTATGGATAAATATATACACATGTTAATGCCTATTCAGAACAGATGTGTTCTGCCTGTGTACTGCATTTTCCATGCAGAAGAGAGGTGATACACCTACCGCTTATAAAAATGAATAGAATGCAGACTAAGAGACTATTAAGTGTGAAATGATTGGACAAGCCTGCATCTTGTGCCATCTTGTAACAGTCAATATCTTATTCACCCTTTGACACCTCTTATTGAAGGATTTGGAATTATAGTTGGACCCCCAGCCACATATTGCACCAAAATTATCTTTCCGTCCTTAAGGAAATATATGCAGCTCATTGTTTTATTTAATCTGTCCACTTTGTCCTTGTCAGTACAAGAATTTCTGCTGGTGGTATCTTCCCCGTGACAGAAAGTGTCACTTTTATGAAGACTTGTTATGACTTTTTTATTTTTAGGGACAACACATTAAATATATATTCTGGACACTGGGTTCCCAACCCTAATAATGTAACATATCAATATTGATAGTGACTGACTATATTACATTGCAATACTCTCATGATTAAATGATTTTAAATATGAGGCAGTATCTTAAGTACCATTTTACACTTCTTCGTAAATTCACTACCAGGATTTTTTTTGGTATTGTTTGTTTCTTCCCACTGACAGAAAAAGTCACTTTTGTGGGGAAACATCTAGGCTTTTTTTTTTTTTACTTTTGAAATAATACCAACTTAAAGCACATACATTAAGGATAAGTTCTTTGCCATTTTACCTGTTAAGAGTGTAGAGACAGAGACAAAGGAATTTATATAATTCAGATGTGAAAATACCATAACTGTGAAACCACAATTTCATTTCTGGTTTCTGCAGGCATAGTTCCTGCCTGGTACACCCCTGTGTTTAGGATCAACTAATTTGGATGAAGTTACTTGGTTAGGAGTATTAGATGAATATGGTTAATATATATTTTAATGTCACCTTGGTCTGATGCCTGAGTGTCTTGATTGATAGCATGAATGGTGTGTAAATTTGGCCTTATGACATAATACGTTCATATCCGGTTCTTGAACTTGCCTAGGGCTGATACTTATATAATGTCTTAAGTACGTTTTCTTAACGCAACTGCTACATCCCACTTTACCTTGTGTGTGTGTGTGTGTGTGTGTGTGTGTGTGTGTGTGTGTGTGTGTGTGTGTGTGTGTGTGTGTGTGTGTGTGTGTGTGTGTGCGTATGTTTGTGTGTGTGTGTGTGTGTGTGTGTGTGTGTGTGTGTGTGTGTGTGTGTGTGTGTGTGTGTGTGTGTGTGTGGTGTGCTGCTGCTTCTGAGTAAAGATTTTCCTTTTTGCTGCAATGACATTTTTCTGTCGTCAGAGCAGGAGGTGAGAGCCAACCAGTGGAGGAATCTTCATCCAGCAAGATGTGTATGGTAGTTAATAACAACTCCAGGCTGGGCATGGGCACCAGCTCAGGAGGGAATTTATCATCACCCATTCATTGATCTCGTTTGCGTTTGAAGAGGGCCAGGAAGGGGATCTGTTTCATGTGAACTGGAAGCTTGTTTCAGAGAAGTGGCAGCCTCTGGGAGCTGTATCATGTTCATGTCAGAGGCTAGGTTAAGATCCTTGGAGCAAGTGACCCTCATGCAGTTTGACTTATGAATGTAGAGCATTTCCATCATGGCCTGGTCAGAGACTGTCCTGTAAGTCGGGCACAGGTCATCCCTTAGCAACCTGTAGAAGACAGAATGCAGTGACAGGGCTTTCAGTATTTCCATGTAAGACTTGCTTTGTGTGCCCTGCAATTTCTTGGTGAGAAACCTTTGTGGTCTCTCCAGTTGTTGCAGGAGTTTGGTGAGATACATGCAAAAGGGAGCATTATACTCAATTATTGGTCTGTTGAGGGCCAAGTATAATGAAATTATAACATCCTTAATTCTAGATGTGATGCCTTTACTTATAAGATGTACCACATAAAAGGCTTTCCTTACTAGTATGGATAAGTGGTGGTCAAAGTTCAGGTTGCAATCTGAGTATCCAGATCATGTACCACTGGGTCTATGCTTATGGGGTGCTGTTTATAATGTAATTAGCAGGGATGTTAACTTTCCCAAAGGGAATAATAATGCATTTTTTTGCATTTAGCATTAATCCATGGCTTTGGCACCAATCATTTGTCTGGGTTGACCCTGTCTGCACTATATTAACATCACTGGGGGACTCAATGATTGCTTCCAATCTGCAATTGTCAGCTACAGACTGTCCAAGTTTGCCTGGACTTCTGAGAAGTAAATTCCAAACAGTAAGGGGCCCAGCAAAGAACCATGTGGTATGCCACTGGTGACTGGTCTTTTGCTAGAGATGAAGTCACCCACTGTGACAATATGTGTCCTGTTGGTGAGCCAGTTGGCTACCAAGCTGGTAATGTATGGGGTTAATTCCCAAATGGGAAAGTTCCTCTATAATACCTGATTGGGGGATTGTGTCAAATGCATTGGCTAAGACAAGATAGGCAGTATGCATTGTCTTTCCCTCATCCAGGCTTTGGTGACTTTCTTGAAGATATCAGTCATGTTTAACAGGCATGATCTACCTTTAACAAATCTGAACTGGGTTGGGTCCAGAGTTTGGAAATTACCTATGTCCTTGTTAATAAGGTCCATAATGTTTCTTTCCATGGCTTTGCAGATGAGGCTAGTCAAGCTTATGGACCTATAATTCCCAGGGTTGGTTGATGGTCTCCATTTGTGCAGAGGGATTACTGTTGCTGTCCTCCATTCTGCCAGAACATAGCCAGTTTGCAGGCTGTGGTTAAACAGGGATCCAAGTGGGTCTACTAGGTCATATTTTAAGTTGTTTAAATGGCAACCTGGGATGTTGTCTGGTCTCATTGATGCCATGTTTTTGGCATTGGAGAGGCTGAGAAGACCTGCTCTCTTGAGATAATAGGTTGAGGAATGGTGTCAGGTATACTTTGGGTGATGACTGGAGTGGACAGGGGAGATGAGTCTGGGTGGCAACCAGTTCCGTACATAACTGGGCATTTCCTTTTAGATTTCAGACATAGTTTAAAAATACCTTGTGATTATCCTTAGCTAAGGAGCTTTGGAGGACTTGACAAGATCTGTAATTTGTTTGTTTAAGCTAGAGAAGGATTTCTTTCTCTGCTTGTTCTTGGGCATTACTTTCTATCTCTTGTTGTATAGCCTATTTATACTAGGGGTCCATCAATGTGGCTTGTTTTTTTTTGGCAAGACCTGGTTCTAATTCGGTCAGGTAGAGCTGATTTTATACAACTGCTTAAATGATTATACATGGCATTGGTGTATACCCCTGCATACCAGTTCATGTTATCTGCATTTGAGAAGGCTTTGAAACTTATTATACCATCACTTAGTAGGAGATAGTTTGTCTTTGAAAAATTCTTAAGTGTTTTTAAGCTTGATGGGGTATCTGGTCTTATTATATTGAATGAGACCAATTTATGGTTTGATCCTACCAGGGAGGACATTACATGAGGGTGGGGGGTTGCAGTGCTTTCCCATGTTAGTGAGCACTATGTCCAGGACATTTGAGCCTGTTGTGGGTGTGCTGACTAGCTGTCCCAGAACATTTTCATTGACAAAGTCCGAGGATCTCTGAGCCAGAGTGGTCATGTATGCTTCCCAGTCGATAGTAGGATAATTAAAATCACCCATGAGTAAGGTATTGGGATGTATGGCAAGTAACTCCAGTAAGCCCAGGTATGCGGTGTGCTTTTCTTGTTTCATGGTGGAGGACCTATAGCTAGCTATGATGTGGTAGTGGGCTTTGCTTATAGTTAATTGCACATGGAGTAGCTTAAGTGAGTCATACTGATTGACCAGTGTGTTGAGGTATACGTATCCTTAATGAAGATGGATAAACCTCCTCCTTTGGTTCTTTCATGCTCAGTTTGTGGTTTGAACATATGGAAGGGATTGTAGGCTTGCATGGCCTAGGTGCTTTCCTAGCCTTTGAACCATGTCTCAGTGACTGCACAGACGTCAGCATCTTCAAAAGTGAGGAGTGGTTCCAGGAAGTGCAGTTTCTTCTTTAGACTGCTAGCAATATCTAGAAAGGATTTTGTTATGTTGGGAAGTTGGATATTTTGACACTGCCTAAAAAAGGCACAGGACGGTGCAGTGGCAGTTAGCATTGTTGTGTCACAGCAAGAGGTTGTCTGGTTCAATTCTCAGCTGGGGTGCCTTCTGTGCAGAGTCTGCATATCCTCCCTGCATTCGCCTGGGTTTCCATCGGGTGCTTTGGTTTTTTCCCATATTAACCAAAGTAAACAGCACCAAAAAAGAAGACAATGGTCACAAATCCCTCTAAAATCTTTTATTCCACAATAAATCCAGTCAATAGTTAAGCGCTTTCATCAAATAAAGTTTGACTTCATCAGAACAATGAAATACTAGAACTACAAGTTTAAAATAGCCAGGGAATGAGCCCAATTGGACAACAGTTTGACCAATCACTTTTTCCACTAAAGTTGGTAAAAATATTAAAAACATTTTAGAAGGTCATCCTGTAATTACAGCAAAAATGGGAACAAAGGAACAAAGGCATGTGGAATGTGTGGTCAATGCAAGTTTATAATACAGGAATCCTCAGTCATATTAAATAACTACGCTGAAACTAAAGTTTACTTTAGAAAAGTGAACTGTGCTACTAGAAGGATAGTGTACCCTGCTAAGTGCAATACCTGTACCAGCTTTTATGTTGGTAAAACAGAGAGGGCATTAAAACTTAGGATTTATGAACACTCATATGACATCAAGTCTAAGAAGGAAACAAATGCACTTTACAGGCACAGCAAGGAATGTGAAAACTATACAGGGTACAGTTTGGGTATTATTGACGAGGTATCCACTAATGTCAGGGGAGGGGATTGGAAAAATATCTTGAATAAAAAAGAAATGATGTGGCAATTACGTTTGGCTGCCAACATATATCCAGGGCTTAATGATTGTATTTCTATTGCACTGGCCTTGAAAGAAAAAGCAGCCAAAATTTAATTTTCTAAAAAAGTATTCACAATTTTTTATGATGCAAATGTGCAATAGTTTTTTATAAGGTATTATTTTATGACATGTAATCTATTTATACATATTTTAACATCAAATATTTCCTATTTAGCATGAATAGGAATTATATGTATGGTTATACACCTTTATTATTGACCAGTTTTTAATGATTGTTTATAGTTGATTGGTCAAACTGTTGTCCAATTGGGCTCATTCCCTGGCCATTTTAAACTTGTAGTTCTAGTATTTCATTGTTCTGATGAAGTCAAACTTTATTTGATGAAAGTGCTTAACTATTGACTGGATTTATTGTGGAATAAAAGATTTTAGAGGGATTCGTGACCATCGTCTTCGTTTTTGGTGCTGTTTACTTTGGTTACTTGTTTTTGCTCACAGCATCTACCACGTTATTTTTATTTTCCTCCCATATTACAAATACATGCAGTAGGTGGAATGGACACTCTAAATTGGCCCTAGGTGTATGGGTGTGCATGCGAATGTGTGTGGTGCACCATCTGAGGAGGGTTGGGCCTTGGGCTAGCAACCTGAGCCCATAAAACCCATAACTGCTACAGAAACAACAAGCACTGAAAGGTGCTCATTGCCTGATGTACTATGTGGTGCGTAAACAAGAAAGAGAGAGAGAGAGAGAAAAAAAGGCACAATAGGGGTGGCTAATGCCTTTGTCAGTATCCAAAAACCTAGAGGATATAGATGCAGACCATCTCTGGCAAAGCAGTATGGCCTGTTGACCATGTCTTTCCAAGCTGACAGATATTGGATCCCCTTGGATTGACACCAGAAGCTAAGCCAATTGGTAAAGTCAATAATTTTTTGTTCATATTGTGGCATCATCCTTGGAGAAGGTAGAATGCTGCTTAAGGCTAGGCTTACAACTGTTTGTGACACATAATCTGAGAGCTCAGTAATGTCTCTCTTCATATAGTCCAGTGAGGTACATCTCAAGTCATTCATCCCCACATGGACTATGACAGAGTCATACTGGTACTTGTGGTTGAGTGACTTGAATTCTTGAGTGAACTGATGGATCCTGGCACCTGACAGGCAGCTAACAGTAACCCTTTCCTTATCTAGCCTGGTGAGGGGAACATCCATTTGTCTCACAATGGAGTCACCTATGACCAATATATTATGTTTTGCGGTGTTACGCATTATGGGCTTATTTTTTGAAAGGTGTGTGTGTGTGTGTGTGTGTGTTATTATGTGCTGTGGTTGTTTTTTGTATAAGTGGTTTCCGTTTGGGAGGCCTCTGATCTTTTGCTAAGTTACTAGTGAGTACCTCCACATATGTGGGTTTATGTGTCCTGTCCTTATTTAGTGTGGGAAGTGTGTGTGCTGTCTCCCTGATTGGCATTTCATTTTTCCTTATGTGAGAGTCTTGCCTCCAGTTTCATAGTGTAACTACATCTCTCACATAAAGTATTTGTTTGTTTCAAGAGTAAGTGGTTGTCAGTATACATGAGACAATTGCTACATTGACTCAGGATGCCCACGTCTATCAGGCTGGCCAGAGAGATGATGGGAAACTGCCCATCCATGATAGCAGGCATTTACTGTATGTTTTATTAGGGAAGGGGAATGGGTTAATTTGACAGGACTGTCTTGGTGGTGCTGAGACTACAAGAGTGACCTATACGTTATGTAGTCTAAGATTGATCAATAAAGCAACGCTGCTCACTGTGCAACTGAGTTGCTCCTAAAGCAGCAGAAAAGCTTGGAAGGATTTCACAGAAAGCTGTTTAGGGAAAAACTGAGCTTCTAGACTTTTACATCTACATGGGACACTGCTAACCACTACTGAGCAAAAACCAGCACCACCCAAATGCAAGGCTTAAATACAAGCAAAGAGAAACAAGTTTTAAGCAAACGCTTAAAAAAATCCTTTGTATTAAAGTGTATGTGTTAATGTGTGTTACTGTGTGTTTTTGGCTTTATTAAAACATCAGACTTTTCTAGTGCTGGCTGTTTCTTTCCTGGGTGCTTCAGTTTGGTTATTTGGTTTTATTTTGTACCTGGAACCTCCTTGTCTTGGAAGTTTTAAGCAAATTACCAATCAACAATCAGAAAAGCACACAATAAGCTTTACACCAACAATCCCCAACTCAGACAGGTTCGATCAGCAGACGTCTGCCACAAAATTGTAGAAAAACACCTTCATAATGTAGAATAGCTTGTTTCGAGCCCAAGTGTAACAAGACCACACAAACTACCTACAACAGCCCTAGAACTAACAGATACAATTTAATACAGTGCAATTAACTACTTAAAGCCACAGTAGACAGTTCAGATATTTATTTTTGCTATAAAGTGCAAAAATAACAGCAAATAGCTTCGGAAACTGCTAAAGTACAATCACAGTATAGAAGAGAAGTGAAAAAAATACTTATTTTTGTCTTTTCAGTAATGAATTGCTCCAAGTGAAAGTAGATTCTCAGCAATCAGTAGCAAAGTCACCAAACGATGAGCAGCTCTGAGTATCTATGCCAAAGCCTGTGCAAACATGATGTTTAAATTACAAGCAGGGAGAGAAACATGTTTTAAGCTAACTACCAATCAGGGAAGCACACAATAAGTCTTCTAACAGCAATCCCCAACTCAGACAAGTTAGATCAGCATGCTTCTGCCACAAGGGTGCAGAAAGCCCCTTCTTAGTGTAGAATAACTGGTTTGGAGCCCAAGTTTAACAAGACCACAGAAACTATCTACAAGAGCCCTAAAGCTAACAGCAATGTAATATAGTGCAACTAAGTACATAAAGCAGCAGCAGGCAATACAGTTTTTTTGAAACTGCTGAAGTACAGTCATGGTATGTAAGAGAAATATATAAAAAAAAATACTTGAACCAGTTTGTGTGTTTCCCATTCCAGGTAGACTAGGTAAAACCTACTGCCACTAAATGAATAATCCCAGTCCTCCTAATGCACTGCCAGCTTCTGCAGTGCCAGGAGACCATATGAATCCAAGATCGCTGGCTCATAGCTGGGGATTTATCTCTCCATACTACTGAACTCAGAACTTTTCTCTACTCCAAGTTATTTTAACTTCCTACTGAGATATATTTTTACCTAATGTTTGTTATTTAAAGCAAGGGCAGCACAGTGGTGCAACAGGAATGCCTCACAGCAAGAGGTTCTCGAGTTTGATTCTTGACTGGGGTGCCTTCTGTGTGGAGTCTGCATGTCCTTCCAATATTCATGTTGTTTTCTCCAAGCACTCCAGTTTCCTCCCACATTCTAAAGACATTCAGTAGGTGGACTGGACACACTAAGCTGGTCATAGGTGTGAGTGTGCATGTATGTGTATACTATGAAGAACTATAGTAACAGGGCTAACCACCCAGCAGTGTGAACATTGTCTCTGGATAACTGTGACTATTGAAGATACACCCCATCCCATACACTAAAATGGGAAAATGGGATAATGGATGGACTGAAAGCAAACTATGTACAATATAATGTGCTGCAGGCCATGATCAAACAGTTATTTGAACTGTTTCATTTTAGGTTTCAGCCATTGCGTTTTTAATGTGTAACTTTGTCTGACAGTTAACACAAGGGACTAAAGCTCTCTGCCATTATTGAGCTGCTTCTTGGGTATAGGGTTTGATTCGTTCTACCTTTATTTGTTTACTCAGTGTCTCAGAGCAAGTCACTTATTCACAGTGCTCCTTGGTCACCTATGAAAAGGAAGAGTTGTGCCCAGTGAGCTTACCTGGACAAAAATAAAATATAAATAAATAAATAAACGAATAAATAAATAAACAAATAAATGCATTCATATTTTGTTACTATCTTAATATTTTATTTATTTATTTATTTGACATTTGTTGACTGGAAATGTCTGACTGAGCTAGACCCATTTTTCAGCGGAGGCCCAGAGAGAAAAGCTCCGCAAAAGTATGCACAAAGTGAACAAAGTAATAATATATGAGTACATTACAGAGAAAATATAGTGTAGAATACACTTGCTTACAAATAATAGTGCTGTTAATTGACAATGTACAGGGGTTGCTGAAAGCAGCTGACAAGCTATTTGCAGGATAAATTAATGTTTATACTAAGGAGGAGAAGGTAGATATAAGCAAGTCAGAGTCTGGGAGAAGTCCACAGGAAAGTTAAAAAAGTTAAGTGGGAAAAGCGTTAGGGGGAGAGAGGTAATGAGAGCAGCAGGAACAACAGCTAAATGTGTGAGGAGCAAGAAGTAGAGCAATATGGGGGTAGAAGTGAGAAGAGTAATAGAGAGGTTATAGTTAGAGGTGTCAGAGACAGTGGGATTAAGGGGTGAGTTTAGGGGAGGAAGTTCAAGGAGGGGTTTTATTGTGAGTTGTCCAGGTATTAAGAAAGTATTCTTTGAGAGCTTTTTTGAATTATTGTGTGTGAGTAATTTTACGGATGGACAAGGGAAGCTTGTTCTAGGATAGGGCAGGAGAGTAGCTATATAAGTTTTGGGATATTGATCTTTTAGGTTTATATATGTCTACATGTTGTTGACCAGAGCTCCTCAGGTTTCTGCTGGAGTATAAAGAGAGATGAGAGAGGAGATGTCAGGGTAGGAGGAGGACGTATAGAGGATGGAATGAATGATAAGTAGTTGAGAGGACAGATGTTGGTGAGGGAACTCTAATAACCAATTTGAGACCTTGAGTGAATGACAGTGATGATAGTTGGAGATCAGTTCACTGCAAACCTGGCTACTTTGCTGTAGGTGGCTTAAAGTTTAACTAGTAGACCAGACTGTAAGTTAGTGGGGATTTATGAGCAGTAGAGGAGGCTAGGGAGATGCAAGAGTCCTTTGTAAGGACCTTTTTATTTCTGAACCCAGTTTTTGCTGGGTTTTCTTTATACAGTGGTGGACACGGATGTCGAATTTGAGCTGGTCATCAACGATGGGCCCCAGGAGCTTAGTATGAGTCTCAACATTAATGACAGTGTTGTTATGTGATGTTATAGAGAAGGTGAGTATGAGGTGGGTGAGTGATTCTGGGAGAAATAGGAGTTTGGTCTTTTTGGGATTGAGAGTAAGTTGACTGTTGTTAGAGACACAATTTTCAATAGAGTTGTAGGAGTTTTGGGTGAGGATGTGCAGGTCAGACAGGGTATCAGAGGTGGAGATGATAATGGAGTCATCCGCTTATTAAATGAGGGAAGATTGAGGATAGGATGTGAAGAGGTCATTGGTGAAGATGCTGAACAGTAGGGGACCAAAAATTCAACCTTGAGGAACTCCTGTCTTGATGGGGAGGAAGGGAGATAGTGAGGAGAGCCATTTAACAGTCTGTTGTCTGTTGGCGAGGTAGCTGGAAAACCAGGAGATGGTTGATGTAGAGAGGTTGAGGTCAGAGAGTTTGCAGAAGAGCATGGGGTGAGAGACAGAGTCAAAAGGTTTAGAGAGGTCTAAGAAGAGACAGGAAACAAGTTTGTTGTTGTCTCTAGCCAGGGAAATAGAGTGGGTAAAAGAGAGGAGGACTGTTGAAGTACTGTGATTTGGACAGAAGCCATGTTGGGTGGGGGTGAGTTTGTTTTCTAGGAGTAGATAGCCCAAAATTTGCTTATGTATATCTTTTTTCTAGTATTTTAGAGAGGGGAGACAGTATAGCTATAGGGTGATAGTTATTTCAGTGGAATTGCTGCCTTTGTGGATAGGTATAGTGAAGAATTGTTTCCAGAGTGAGGAGACTGTAGATTCAGATATAGAGTAGTTTATGAGGATGGAAATGGGGTGTGCTATAGAGTTTGCTGCTTGCTTAAGGAAGAGTGGAGGTAGTTTCTCAACAGAGGGAGAGCAAGGCTTAAGATTATGTAGGAAACCTTTTATGTAGCTGGTGGGAACAGGTTTGATGGAGAAGGAATTATCTTGGTTAGTGATGGTGGCGGAGTTAGTGGAGTTCGAGGTTGGTATAAGTTTGCCGATAAGTCAATAAAGTAGGAGTTAAGTAAGGTGGCTGTTTCAAGGGGGTATTATTTGGACCGAGGTTTGGAGCTGTGGGGTTGCTTGGGTGGAGGATTTGATTAATGCTGTTCCAGAATTTTTTGGGGTTGCTGAGATGTGTTGCCTGAGCTTTTAGGTAAAAGTTTTTTTTTGACAATGTTGACTTGTTTTTTAGCAAGGTTAAAAAGTTATTTATAGGTTTGTTGGTGGGTGGGGGATTTAGTCTTAGTCCAGAGTTTCCAGGCATTGTCTTTTTTGTGTAAGAGAGAATGTGTGGACTGGGATAGTCAGGGGGAGTTAAGAGATTTAACTCTTATTGTTTGAAGGAGGGGGGGCAAGAGAGTTGAGTATATTTAGAAATATGAAACTAAATTTTTGGACTGCTTCATCTAGAGGAAGGTATGATATAGATGAGAGTATATTATTGGATATGTCAGGGTGGAGGTTGGAGAGGCTGCTGCATTCTTTGAATTTGTGTGGTCTTTGATGGCGACGGTGGAATCCTTGAATACAAATTGGAGAGTGGTCACTGATGGAGTCAGGTAGAGTTTCAGGGTGGTGACAAAGGTCTGAATTGGAGACTAGTATCCAGTCTAAGTATTTGTATATTATTATTAAAATTAGTACCTTATTAATCTATATTTCATCTATATACTTAACTTATTTAATTTTCTATGTAATTTAGCTGTTTGCTTATCTGAACGTCATCTGTTTTGGAAAGTGTTTTGCAATAAGATTGTCCAAAAATATCTAGTTGAACTGAGTTGCCTAGTACATTTTTAATGGAGTGAGGTGGTATCTGACACAGAAGTCTTTTATGTTGCTGTCTGTTGCTACCTGTAATGATGGTGTCAGTGAATACTGTCCTGTCCGTAATCATTACACTGATGGAAAGAAATAGAAAGAGATGCATGGTTCATGATAATCTGTCATATATATAAATCATACAGTCTCTAGTTGGGGCCTTATCTCTAAAATCCTGGTTAAATGTCTACCCTTCCAATCCAGATGGCAGACACTACCTAGTGAGATGGCTGGCAAATGGCTTCCTATGAGAGTGGTTGGGGAGAAGAAGATATGCATCTGGAGCATTTCTCCCCCGGCCTCCGCTGAAAACAGGCTCTGTGGAACCTAGTCGGACTTTCCCGGTCAACAAATGATAAAATAAAAAAAAAAAAATAAAATTTGTAAAAAGTTTGCAGATGGTTGTCACAACGTTGATAAGACTGAACCTGACTGTTATGTCTGTAGAGGCAGAGACCTATATTTGCTGTTACTGTTAATGTTCACTCAGCTGTACATTTTTTTCAGACATCTACTGCAGTGAACAACTTCTCATGACAGTGAGGCAGCTTCAGAATATGTCAGATTTTGTTGTACAGAATTTTTATCTCAAGGCATCACACACAGGCATTTGTGTGCAATGATATTTTTCTTGTGTGCAGTAACAGCCATGTAGACATAAAAAATTGGAATGGCAGTTGTGTACATTGTATTTGTAAAAGAAGATACGTGACTTGGATTTTTAACTACAGACTTAATGACTTGGTTTAATTTACATTTTTCAGTTGTTTACATTTAGGCAAACAAAATTGCCTGGAATTTCAGAAGCAGGATTGCATAAAATGTAAAACTGCAAGAAAGGAACACAGATGATGATTTAACTATGTACATATTTAACAGATGAGTGAGTACACTCAGTTTTATCATTGGATTAGCTCTGACATTTGCTTATCAGATATGTCGTGACTTACATAATGTAATAATGAAAAGTACAAGTTGTAGCAATTCAGGCAATATGCCAACAGTAGAAAAGAGTCAATAATGTACATAATGTACTGCTGTGTTTTTTTCATGCTATCACCTTACATGACCACTTGTTGTTTGTTTAAAATTTGATTTTAGCAATCTACTTTCATGACCGAAATCTGCAAAACAAATTATTTTTTTTATAGTCAGTTGTCAACGCCCAAGATCCTATGCACATTCAGACAGGAAAATGGATGCCTATCAAACTCCACAAACTTTACTTAACCATAATGTCTGTGTTCTGATAGCTGCAGTAATGGAAGGTAAATTTGGAACCTGTAAAGAAACTAATATCAATATATATATATGTGTGTGTGTGTGTGTGTGTGTGTGTGTGTGTGTGTGTGTGTGTGTGTGTGTATAAAACTGATTATTCTCATATGGAAATATGTATATGCTGCTAAGCAGAGCATTTGTCTGAGGTGTATGGTTATGTCAGTAATCTTTTCTATGTGAGATTTTTGCAAGATATAATTAAATATTAGAAACAATACTATGCAGCAGGCATTTTAATTGACCACCATTTATTAGACACGGAACATGTCAGTTATACCCTCATTTACACAATTATACAAAGAAGCAGGACTGAAGTATCTAACGCTACCACTGCTTTACTTATAATACTATATGAATACAGTGAGGTTCAGCAATTATATAAGCAATGATTCACTGACTGTGTCCGAAATATGGGCAAGGGATTTAGGAGCTGTGACCTGAGTGTCAGACTTACCCTCTGCATCCCCAGACTGTGCTTCTTCATCTCCACCATTACCATCAGAGGTTAGAGATACTGTGATAACAGGTGGTAGCAGCTCCATAGTGCCACTCTCAGGATCACCTATGACAACAAGCAATAAACACAAAAGAGAAACAGGAAATAAAACAATCACAAAGTATGTTAAATATAACAGATGCTAAGGCAACACAAATTTTACTCTTATTTATACCTGACTCTATCTTATATCCAGTAACAACGATAAACAAATGTGAGCTTACCATATGCAGGTGGGCGGTCAGCCTGCAGTCCAGATGCCCCTGGATGTGAGGAAGGGAAAGGGAAGAAGGCAGTTAAGTAACACAATGCAAATGAAACTAGAAAAGGAGAACAATTCACTTTACATGTGCAGATTAAGAATGTTCTCAGACAAAATATAATGAACAGTTGGATCTGCACCTCCAAAACACCCTCCTCTGTGTTTCTAGTACTGTGTTATCTGACTCACACTTATTGGATCTGTATATATCAGACAGCTTAGATATATGCATATAAAGATATAACAATGACACTTTTTTATTTTATTTATTTTACATTTGTTGACCTGGCTAGTCTGGCTGGATATATGTCAATTTTCAGCAGAGGCCCGAGGAGAAAAGCTCCACTATATATACTAGTAAATAACATAAAACAGCACAGTAAGAGACAAATATAAAAATCAAAAAACTATTCCAACATAGCATAATGACAGTACAGAAGCAATTTAACAGGTAAAAAAATACAGCTAGGATCGCTAATCCCATATTCTTTGCAGAAGCAGGAATTGTAAAAGACAATAAAAATAATAACAAACAATAGAATTTATACAATATTTACAGAATTAACAGTTATGATAAACATTTGTGCCAGGCTATAGTTTTAAGAACCAGATTTGCACAGCAGGAAGCAACATACAGGTTTAAATAATAGATGAGATGACAGGTTGCAGTAATATATCTAGTGTAAAGAGAAAGTGACATTATAGGAATAGGAATATCCACGTGGATGCTAGGTGAGCTACAGAGGAGGGGTAGTACTAGTGGGAGAGACAAGTAGAAGAGATGGATGTATAACAACAGGTAATGGAGAGAACCATAATGAAAGGTGGATGCTGTGGTCAGTCAGGATTTGAGCAAGGGCAAAGCCAGTGTGATTTGAAATAGTTCTTTAATTGTTTCTTGAAAAGTTGTGATGAGCCTAAAGTAGTCAGTTCTGTGGGAAGTGTATTCCAGTAAGAGCCAACAACATTTGTGAACAGGGAGTCACCAGATTTATTGTGTGATTTGAGAGTAGCTACTAGCAGTTTGTTAGCTGAGCGAAGGGAAGTAAGATTCCTGTAAGGGGCAACAAGGTTGTTAAGTATGGGTGTATAAGTAGAGTAATGGAGAATTTTATGGGTGATAACTAATTGATGTAGAAGAATAAGATTTTGAAGTTCAAGCCAGCCAAGTTTTTTGAGGTTAACACAATGATGGGTACGAAATTGGGAACCTGTGGCAAACCTGGCAATGCTGTGGTAGGATGTGGCAAGTTTCTGAAGGTTAGATTTTGATATGTTGATATAGGATGGAGATGCATACAATAATGCAGAGATGAGATGAGTTTGTGCTAGAGACACCCTGGTAGTTGCTGTAAGAAAGGGCTTAAGTCTATAGAGGGCACCTATCTTTTTATTAACAGCTTTGATGGTTAGGTCAATGTGGGAATCAAAGTTTAGTTGATTATCTGTTGTAAAACCTAGTAGTTTAGTGGAACAATCAGGTGTAATGATAGTGCCATTGCCAGAGACAATAGAAAAGGAGAAAGTGGCAGATTTAAGGGTTGGATAAAAAAGTAATAATTTTGTTTTTTTGGGAATAAGGAGGAGACAGATATGTTGGAACCAGTTTTCTGCTGCTGTAAAGACTTTTTGGGTGGAAGAATGAAGTTCAGCTGGAGATACAGCAGAGCAGATGAGTGTTGAATCATCTGCATACTGAATGCATGAGGGTGTTGGGAGTGAAGTAGACAGGTTATTTATAAATATGGAAAAGAGAAGGGGACCTAAGATGGATCCTTGGGGTACCAGAATAGTGACTGGGAGTTGAGAGGATAAATGGCTGTCCCAAAGGACTGCTTGTTTCCTGTCTTTCAAATATGAGTTAAACCAGCGCAATGCCAAAGAGTCAAGGGAAAGAGATTTCAAAGTGTCTAGCAGAAGCCGATGGTTTACCATATCAAAGGCTTTAGAGAGGTCGAGAAATAAAGCAGAGGAGAATAGGTTGTTATTGCAATTTTTGTTGATAGAGTCTGTAAAGGAGAGAAGAGCAGTGGAAGTGCTATGGAAAGGTCTAAAACCATGTTGGGAGTCTGCCAGTAGGTTATTATGAAGAAGATGATTTAAAAGTTGATGGTGTATACAACGTTCCATAATTTTAGATAGTGGTGATAGTAAGGCTATAGGATGGAAATTAGAAAGTTCGTTAGTGTTTCCTCCTTTATGCAGTGGAATGATATGGGAGACTTTCCAGGGGGAAGGAGTAGTAGATTCGGTTATTGTTCTGTTAATTAAGATGGAGACTGGGTATGCTAGTACTTCTGCTGCTAGCTGCAGATATTCAGCTGGTAGTTGGTCGGCTGAAGGAGTATATGGTTTCAGTTTTGAAAGTAGCTTACGAATATAGGTTGTGGAGACTGTACTAAATTTTAGAGTGGGGGTGTTGTTATGAGGAGAGGTATTTTGAAGGGATGTGGGGGGAACCATGGTCTGTGCTAGAGAGGTGACTGTTTCAGAAAATAAGTTGTTGAATGTATTGGCTATTATGTTAGGCGGGGTCTGAGCTAAGTTAGCTGGAGTAGGTGTTTTGGAATTCCCTGGATGGAGCACTTTATTGATTCCTGACCAGAATTTTTTGGGGTTATGATTTTGATTTTCTTGATATTGGAGGTAAAATTTTTTTTTATCAAGAAGGGTGAGTTTTTTGTAGTATTTCTAAGGTATTTGAAGTTTTGATGGTCAGTTGGGTTTTTAGTAGTTCTCCATTTTGTCCATAGTTTGTTCCTTAATAGCATTGTTTGCTTGGTTTCTTTAGAAAGCCAAGGAGCAGCTTTGGATCCTGTTCTAATTAAGCGAGAGGGGGCGTGATGCTCAAGAATTTGGAGGAATGTGTTGTTGAAATGGGTAACTGCCTCATCAAGTGGGAGGTGTTTTAGAGCTGACCAGTTACATCCTTTGAGTTCATCAAGGAAGTTTTGAAGGATGAAGTTATTTTTGTTACGTATAGTACGATAGCTAGCCTGTTTGTGATTATTATTTTTTTGTTTAGTGATATAGGTGAGAACATGGTCACTGATATTGTCAGGGAGTATTCCAGTTTTATATGAGAGGGGATTATTGTTGACCAATATCCAGTCCAAGATGGCCTGTTTATTGGTGGATTTGTGAATCCTAGTTGGGGAGATTATGGTTTGTTGAAAAGTAAAGAGGTTTAGGTGATAGTTGGGTTTGGGGGATATGCAGAAGTTCCAATCAATATTGAAGTCCCCTAGGATTATGGTTTCCTGAGGAAAGGTAGTGGAGAGCCAGCTAAGGATGTTTTCAAGTGTATTTAAGTTATTTCCAGGAGGGATATAGGAACATATTATGTATATGGCTATGTTTTTATTTACTTGGAATTTGCTACAGAGTATTTCAGCATTGGCAGGGGAAGGAGGCAGGGAGTCAATAGAGGCCACCTGCAGTTCAGATTTATAAAGTAAAGCAACTCCCCCACCCTTTTTGTTTAGACGATCCTGCCTTAAAATGCTGTAGCCAAGAGGAATAATTTCATTGTCCTTGTTACCTGGTTTAAGCCGGGTTTCAGTAAGACAGAGGATATCAAATGAGTAGAGGTCAATTAAGGCATGGAGCTGTATGATTTTATTGTTAATGCTACGAATATTTAGGTGTGCTATTGAAAGGGAGGTAGAAGAGAAAGGTGACCTTACATTGTTAGTAGTTTGGTCTGAGAGGGTGTGGGAAAGGGAATTTTCAGGGCCAGGGTTGGGATGAATGTCCCCGTGTAACAGTAAGAGTGTTTGTGGAAGTGGAAATATTTTTGAGTTTTTATAGGGTATTAGGTAGAGCTTTCTAGTTGTGTGATACATTGTGGAGTATTCTGTGATAGTGAGGGGGAAGGTAAGGGCAGGATGACAGGAGGTTAATATAGGTTTGTTCAGCTAGAGGAAGGACAGAGTTTGTGTGTTTAGCTAAACTAGGAGATCTGCTAAGGTTATGGTATTCGTAGGAAGTAAGGGTATAGTATATAAGAAGGATATTCAGGAGTAGCAGTAAGTAAATTAGCTTAAAAGTCAAGGTCATATTGAGTTTGTTAAGCTTAGCAAGATTGATAATTAGTAGTACTAGGTTGGTAGGGAGTGGGGTGTGGCACTAAGATAGGAGTGGAGTGTTGGAAAGTGTGAACGAGGCAGCAAATATGATAGGATGTGAGTAGTTTGGGGGTGTGGCTGTGCAAGTATAAGGTTAGGGCCACTGGAGGTGGGTGGGAATTGGGGGTAGGGTAGGGGAGCAGAGTGAGCCCACAGGGAGAACGAAGCGGGAAGAGCCAGAGAGGGGACCAAGGCAGAAAACAATCAGTGAGAAGTGAAAGAAGCACTGGGTACAAGTGCAAGGTAGGAGTGGACTATAAGGTTAGGTACAAAGAGGAATATAGGTTGACAGGGAGTGATAAAATAATTATTTGGAAGCTACGTGAGGCAGTAATATTAGGTGCACTAGAAAAAAAGAAAGGGGGTTAAGATCAGTAATATAACAGGAAAACAATAAAACAAACCTTTAGTATGAGGTTAGGGAGTATATAGTTTCTAGTGAATAGGGTGCCAACCTAATGGCCATATTCAGGAATAACAGGAGACAGAGCAAGGGAAAGGGCTCACTACTGGGATATGGCGAGGTAGAGGTGAGAGTTATCCTAAAGGACAAAAAGAGGTAGAAGGAGGGTAAATGAGGGTCACTTAACTGCTACTGGAGGGGGGGGTAGGCTGCTGGTTGCCTTGGGAGGGAAGTTAAATAACCTGGAGTAATATAAGTTAAAAATACATTAGCAGGACATACTTGCATTTTGCATACCTGGAAGTTCTGCTTGAGATACTCTGGGTCTGTTGTCACATCAGCACAAATGTTAAGGATTCTGTGTGAACCCTCTAATGAGGTATCTGGATCTCTGACAGTGGACAGGACCTCCTCTGCTTCACTTAGTTGTGGTTTGATAGCAGTACCACCTCCAATAGCCACCTGTTCCTGGGCAACTGCAGCCACACTTCAGCAGGCAGAGGTTATCATATCACTTTCCTGGTGAAATAAATGGGAGTAACTTCTCCCATGCCCTCTGATAGCAATGATGTCATCGACCTCCTGCTGCCATTATCATCTCTCTGGTAGATCAGTCACCTCTGCCTCTTCTTAAGAGAAAAGCTTCATGGCAACATAAGGCCTGGATAATGACCTCATTTTATGCATCAGTGTATAGAGCATGCAGGCTGGTTGCACATTTCTTCTTGGCTGTCATATCCCATATATATATCTCATATAAAATTAAACAGAAAATAGACACATAATTTTATATATATATATATATATATATATATATATATATATATATATATATATATATATATATAAACACACAGACAGGAGAGCTTTGAACTCAGTTAGGTATGAATGTATGCATGCATTATGCACATAATTATTTAAACGGTAATGCTCCCTATGACTTTACACAAATTAGGTTAGCTCCTCCCAAAATGTTTTTTTAAATGAAGTATCAACAACAATCTATAATGGTTCTGTAATGCAAATAACACAGGTTTGTGTAACTGTGTAATGAACAACAGCATTAACAATAACAATTCACAATGTAGCAGTAGAAATGTAACACAACTATTGTAAGTGCCATCTCCACTGCTGTGGAGGGCAGTCAGGTAGAAATCACAAACGTAATACATTTTTCTTTGTGTTAACAGATGTAAAAATGCCAGACCTTGCAACAAAGTTATAATATACTCATCTGTAAAAACTTCAAATAACAATTAAATACAGACTATAAAATATAGGTCAGGAGCATTCTATAGCATACTTTTTGTAATGCAGATATAACTGATGTACCTAGTCTATGCCAAAAGTAAAGGGATAAAGAAAAACATTAAGATAAAAATGTTTTGGAGTGGACATTGCTATTAACCCTTTAATGTTACAATAAAATCATTATGTAAGAAAAAGTAACATACCTTGACAATGAAGTAGTGTAGAAAGTAGATAAATCTCCAAAAGTTGTCTTAATTTCACAGTATTGTGTTCTCTGGAGGTAAAGAATTTCCATACTGTGATACAAGTGCAAGATTACCTTTATATAATGTAGAATCAGCCCTGTGAGTATGGTGAGTATGCAAATGAAGTGTTAAAATCACTAGCATTCCTGAATGCCACAATCTATATTAAGCGTAGGGAAAGCAAACACAGTATAAGGACCTAAATGATTACATGCACATGCTATAACACTGCAAGGACAAGCACTGAGAAGTGTTATCTGCTAATGGCTTGCAGGTGTCTATGAATAGTCTGACTGCAGGAACAATCAGGGTTTTGCAGTTTCCCCTCTTTGATGTACACTTATTGAGGATGAATCAAGGAAAAGAGACTTCTAAAAAGTCTGAAAGTACATTGTCTGAGTTAGGAGAGCAACAGTTGTAACATTCAAATGCTGGCTTTAATGACCATGGTTACTGCTCCTTACTAAGAAATGTTGTTCTTATTAAAAGGAGTACATTAAGCATTGATACAGCCAATGTATGCAATAAAACTGATAAATAATTATCTTAAGAAAGTATACATAAGGAAATGAGGCACCATAAAGCAAAATAGGAATTCACCTGCAGTGTTTGCAGTCTTTATTTTATATTGTGTGAATACATGGGTATCCTAACTGCTGGAAATATCTCAATCACCCAGACATCTACTATCAAATTAGAAAGGACGGCTTTCATAACTTGTTTCTGTTACACTATGTATATTGATACAATATCACATTTTCAGTACATCTAAACACCTTTTCCCTTGCCAATATATGTCTTTGTATGTGGCAAATATGGGAAATACTCTTCAATGATTGTTCTTAATACCCTGGTTTGATGGTTCAAATCCATACAGGTTATCAGTTGCAAGAAAACAAAGTGATTGAATGTCAGAAATGTACATTTTCATTACTTGTTTCAAAAATTCTGTTTATTTGTTTTTTCCCTTTGTCATTTGAGTTCTGTTTGGTATTGCACTCCGTTGACTGGCAGTGGTCACTAGCAGTGAATGGCAGCTCACTACTGAAGGTAAAAAGTGATAAATGTTATTTGGACTGCCATCAATAGTGCAATTAAGAATGGCATGTTTGCACTTTCTTCAGCAGTCTGGACAGTGCTGAGTAAAGAAATGCAAGGTGTTACACACATATCTCTGTGGCATAATGTGTGAATGTATTGAGCTTAGAGAAACAGTACAGGTGATGCAGGGTTCAAAACTGGTTCCCAGATCATTTTTCTGAGGGAGGTCATAATAAATCTTGACACTTTTTTTGGTGTATGAATGTGCTGATGTGGGAAACTTAAGCAAGGTCAATACTGACAAAAATTGACAGAGAGAGAAGTCATTTGAAATGATGTCAACATTAATTGTATGTAATATGTGAAAATGAAAGCATTTCTGCTGTTCTCTGTGCCCGTCTCCACTCCCATAGCATTAGCTAAGGCATACATGATAATACTGATGTGTCAAGGAGATGTGAGAAGGCTGAATGCATTAGTGTAATGCAGTAGTAGCATACTCATTGCTAGATATACACAGTGATTCATTTCATGTTCCTTCAAATTGTTATCCTAGAAAAGTTTTGTGAATACTTCTGATAAATGTTGCATTCTGCTTTTGCATGCTGCTTGGCAGCATGAAATGTACTTTCATGATTTAAGGAAAAAGTGAAAAACTGAGTTTAAGCTGCCTAATGTAGCACACACAAGCCTGGTGCCATTGTGTGGCCATCAGCACACAGGATAGTACTCAGTGAAGAAATTACGACTGTCAAGTAACTTTCTCTGTGGCACAAGGGGCAAGTGCAATGACGTTAGAGAAGAAAGACAGCTGTTACATGTTTCAAATCCACTTAACCGATAATTTTACAGAGGGTGGTCTGAATACATATTTAATCACATGTTGTGATACCATTGTGGTGCTGTTTAAACATTACCTCTTGTCACTGTTGCTAACAACATGTGAGGTTTAGTATGTCCACTTTCACATTATTTGTCATTAACTACAAGTCCAATAATATGTTCTACAAAGTACATTTTTGATGTTGCAATGACATGCTAGGAGGATTGCATTTAATTTACTGTCAGTTTTTTCGCTATCATATATTTTATTTTAATGCCTTTTCTATGTGTTCTTTGCCCAGCAGTTCTCAAGCATGGTTCACTGCCTAAAGAAAAAAAAAGTGAAACATTTAGTTTAAGCTGCCTTTTACAGAGCAGATATGCCTGGCATCACTGCATGGCCACAGCACCATGGATAGTAATTACTGCAGAGAATGAACCTGACTTATGTCCATCTCTGAGGCACAAGGTGTAAATAAAGTGAATTTAGTGAAATAAGGCATATGATGCATTTGAATCCTGTTTACAGATCACATTGCAATTATTCACAATATGTAATGTTTTCTTTCATTTTAATTTGCATTTGCTGTTGGCTTGGCAGTGTGCAAACGTGGTTCACTACCTAAGGAAAAAAGTGAAAAATTTAGTTTAAGATGCTTTCTGTAGCACAAACACGTTTGACAGCATTGCAAGGATGGCAGCACTCTGGATAGTAGTCAGTGAAGAAAGTACACCTTTCATGTAACTTTCTCTGTAGTACAAGTTGCATTATTCAAATCCCGTTTAGAGATCTCGCTGATATCTATCCTGGCATGGGTTTGAAAATGACATGATCGGAATGTTTATTATGTCATCCATTGCTTACAGGCATTACCTATTCCCATAATAAATTATGTTCTGTATTGCATGTCTTCATCTGGACATTTCTTTATCACTGCTATTGTTTTCATCACACGACACAGCTTAATGACAGACAATGGCTTCCATAAATGTTTCTTACTAAGTGGCATGCAGCCAGGTCATCAGAAACTGTGACTGGTCCTCTGTTACAACACTTTCTTGTATGTTGGTGCTGTTGAATTGCTGTTACATTACTGTTTCCTGTAATTCCATGTGAGTGTGCTCAGTATAACAATGTCTGAGACATTTGCAAATTAGCAATGGTAAACTTGACATCATGACATGTCATCCAGTTTTGTCACTTATATATGCTGAATGTTATTAGATTACTATTTAGCTATGACTATATACATGACTATACAACACTTGCTTGCCTATTACATGTTTATAGTTGATAAACCCCTTTTGAATGGATGCCACTGACATTTCTTGTGTATGCATGCTGTGGTGGAGAGTGCAACATTGGTGTCAGCTTGCATACACAAATTCCCTTTATATATATTTACATATTTATATATGCAATAACCACGGTCTATACATTCATCCCATAATGTATATTCTGTTCTTGCTGTTATCTCAACAAAGCATTTTATTAACATGTATATCACATTTTAAATTACTTTGTGACACTACAGCTTTATATCACTGTCAGATCTTTTGTTAGCATGTCTGTTTTTATTTGTGTGCATAACTCCAGTATTGTCATTGACAATAATTATCATCACATCAGTATTGCAGGAGTTATGTTTGAAAGGTTTCTCTGACACTTCAGCACATTAAACCATTGTTATTTGTATATAATTCTCCTATTACACTTCCGAATGCTTTTTTTGTTTGTATCAGCTCAGCAGCAAGCACTTCCATGGCCACAAACACAATTGCTGGCCATGAAAAGGTGCTTGCAAATATGTAGGTGTGATGAACAGCATGCCTATTTGATTAGCGCTGCTGCTCATTGCACTAACATGTTTAAATCATGTACTCATAGTGCGAAGCCTACACAATTGTTAATGAATTCCAGGGTGTCTATTTCCAAGACAATCAGAAAAGTTTTGTTCATCATTAACAAAGATAAAGTAAATGTCTGCATGTGACCCGACATCTTTCTAGGTACTTTATTTACAAGGTAAAGGAGTTGCTAACTGAACCTAGGGTGACATAATTTATTAGTTCACGCTCGTAAAGATGGAAGAACTGAAAGTACAGAACTGTTATCCTAACAACCTTATATCAATAATTTGTAACTCTTTACAAAGCCACATGATATGTCTTCTGAAATCTCTGAATAAGTACAGACTTCAGGTTGATTCTAAAATTGATGGCTTTCGACAAGGAAAATCTCTGTTGATCAGTAGATTTCTGTGAAACTATCAGTGCAGCCCTTGATATGGGGCACTCTGTGGTTGTAGTGCATTTAGATAAAGCTAAGATATTCAGTTATTTGTTGTATCTAGGTATTATGACTTGTTTAATAGCAAAACAAGTAAATCCATGTATTTAGATGTCTAAGTATGTGGTTAAGTGATAGAGGTCAAGCGTCTTTCTACTGGCACATATCTCTGAATAGGTAGATACAAAACTGAATTCTCACATGGATCAATCTTGGGTCCAATTTTGTTTATCCTAGTTTTTCCCTCTTTACCAGCAGCATCAAATTGTTGGGTTTCTAAATACACTGATGACATCAAAATAGGTGTGATAGTATCATCTTCTAATGGCAATAAATAAGTTAACAACTATTTTGGTAACATTTATGCTTGGATAAAACACTAGGCCTTAGTCACAGTTTCCAGAGTTGTAAGGTGTTGTCTAAGGGTCATTTAAAACCATAAGTGTTGAACTAAATAATAATGTCTTAGAGGAAATTAAATTTATGACAGATCTTGCTATCATGATTTCAACCAAATTCTGTTGTAGAGAAAATGAAATCTATATTAGGAGAATTGTACTTCAACAAATAGTGTTATTACTTACAACATCAACAAGGGATCCTATTATTTAACTGGATATTTCGAGTCTCTAATACACCCAGCAGTGATCTTTCTGTATGTCTGAGAAATTAATGCATGATCTGCTGAAATGTGAGAATTTAAATGTAATCACAGGCAAATACTAAGTCCAAAATTTCTGAATTGTGCAGTTCCATCTCCGCCAAGGTATAGAGTTCTTGGGTTAACACATATAAGTAGTGAGGAGGGTGTGAGGGTGCAGTACCCTATGGGAAGAAAATGTTTTTTAGGTGGAACAGCAAGTTTTGTACTTCACTGCTATGTTTCAAGGTTACATACTTTTTCAGAAGTTTGAGACTCTCTTAGTAGTGTTTCAGACATCTGATAGAGACTATATCCATGCTAGAATATAATGCAAAGCTTTAGTTTGCCTGTTGCCCAGTTTAAGTGCAAGCGAGACCAGTGGATGGGGAATAGGAAATTTACACCGGACCATTCACCCATGTCTCTTATGGACCAAAGCAGCTTATAAATACATGGCCCTCAATGTCCTATTTCGATGCAGGACATCATTATTCTTTTGGGAAAAGGCCATTAGCCTAGTAATAATCTATGAATCTATGCTCCTTTAGGTTGTTATGGTAAAAGTAAACTGCAGCTGTTAGAGCAAGTTCAAGGAACATTCAACAAAATATTTCCTTCCTGTAGGGAGAGACTATGGTTCTAGGTTACAGTACTAAAAGCTTTATAGTCTAAGTTATCAACATATTAAGGTCAGGCTCTATTTGACCTATAGGCCTCTAGAATGTGAAGTCTTCAGACTTATACTTGATCCAGAACTAAATAATAACTCCAGCATGAAAGCTCACTGTTTATTATTTCCCTTTCTAAGACAAGTAAACAAAGAAAACATTTATTTCAGACAATATCAATTATGTGGTGTAGGCTGAAATTTTTATTATAAAACCATGTTCTTTAAATACAGTTAAAACTGAACTTTTCATATGAATTTGTGCAAGACCTTATGAGTCAAACATACTGGAGTCTATGTTCCGTGTAGGCCCTTGGGTCTGAATGCAGGTTATTCCCTATGAACTTATAAATTACAGGTATTTATGTGAGCTGATTAACTTTTGGTATCTGATCATTTAACTTTATATTATTCTGTCTCAGCACATACAGTTTAATCCTATACCATTTATGCCATGCCACTTGTTAGATAAAACTTAAGGTAAAGGGTAGAGATTAAAGAATCAGAATGACAACTTATACCAACAATTAGAGAAAATATATTGTAGTTTGTCACAACAATTGAAAACACATTGTTTAGCATACATTTTGAATACAATAATACTAAAATGGTATGACTTACTGTTCTGTACTACATTCTAAATGAAAAGCTTAAAACAAAGGAAGCATGTCTATATCAGCTTATACAAATAAATCATTTTAATCAGTTATATGCCATCAAAATCCCATATCATCTTAAGTAGGAAGTTTAGATCTTGTTAAATACATAAACTCTACTATTAAAATGGGAATCTAACTAATCTATGCTTTTTTAGCTTTGCAAAGATAGTAAGAAAAAAATTATCAGTAAGTTTCTAGAAAACTTTGACCAAGTAACAGGGAAAAATAAAACAAGAGCAAAGTACTGCAAGCTTTGCTGGCTGTTACCATTTATTTAACTTCTACTGACATCGAATTGTAAGTATTATCAGTACTGCTGGTCAAGGTTCAGAACCAAAATTAGTATTTTGGCTCTGCTATAGATCATTAAATGGCAAAACCTTGAACTTTGGAAATGCTAAAAAATAATGCCTGAAACATTGATGGGCAAAAAAATCTAAACTTCAGGCATTTTTTTCCAAGGGGCTAGCCCCCTTGCAACCCCACCATTTAACCTATATATAGTAACTCCATGGCCACATCAACTTGAAGAAAGGCAATATCTCTGAAAAGACAGGAATTGTTACCATCTTCTTCTTCTTCTTTCGGCTGCTCCCGTTAGGGGTCGCCATAGCAGATCAACTGTTTCCATTTCTTCCTGTCCTCTGCATCTTGCTCTGTCACACCAACCATCTGCATGTCCTCTCTCACCACATCCATAAACCTTATCTTAGGCCTTCCTCTTTTCCTGTTACCTGGCAGCTTCATCCTTAGCATCTTTTTCCCAATATACTCTGCATCCCTCCTCAGCACATGTCCAAACCAACGTAATCTTGCCTCTCTGGCTTTGTCTCCAAACCTTCCAACCTGAGCTGACCCTCTAATATACTTATTCCTAATCCTGTCCATCCTTGTCACACCCAGTGCAAATCTTAACATCTTCAACTCTGCCACGTCAAGCTCTGACTCCTGCCTTTTTGTCAGTGCCACTGTCTCCAACCCATATAACATAGCTGGTCTCACTACCCTCTTGTAGACCTTCCCTTTCACTCTTACTAGTACTTGTCTGTCACAAATCACTCCTGACACTCTTCTCCACCCACTCCATCCTGCCTGTACTCTCTTCTTCACCTCTCTTCCACACTCACCATTACTCTGAACTGTTGATCCCAAGTACTTAAACTCATCTACCTTCACCACCTCTACTCCCTACATCCTCACCATTCCTCTATCCTCCCTCTCATTCACACACATATATTCTGTCTTAGTCCTGCTGACCTTCATTCCTCCTCTCTAGAGCATATCTTCACCTCTCCATGGTCTCCTCAACCTGTTCCCTACTGTTACTACAAATCACAATGTCATCTGCAAACATCATAGTCCATGGGGACTCCTGTCTGATCTCATCTGTCAACCTGTCCATCAACATTGCAAATAAGAAAGGGCTCAGAGCTGATCCTTGATGTAATCCCAGCTCCACCTTAAACGCATCTGTCACTCCCACCGCAGACCTCACTGCAGTCACACTACCCTCGTACATATCCTGTACCACTCTTACATACTTCTCTGACACTCCCGACTTCCTCATACAATACCACAACTCCTCTCTATGCACCCTGTCATATGCTTTCTCTAAATCCACAAAGACACAATGCAACTCCTTCTGGCCTTCTCTGTACTTCTCCATCAACACTCTCAAAGCAAACATCGCATCTGTAGTGCTCTTTCCTGGCATGAAACCATACTGCTGATCACTAATCATCACCTCCCTTCTTATCCTAGCTTCCACTACTGTTTCCCATAACTTCATGCTGTGACTGATCAGTTTAATCCCTCTGTAGTTACTACAGTTCTGCACAAAACCGTTATTCTTAAAAATCTGTACCAAAACACTTCTTCTCCATTCCTCAGGCATCCTCTCACTTTCCAAGATTTCATTAAACAATCTAGTTAAAAACTCCACTGCCATTTCACCTAAACACCTCCATCCTTCCACAGGTATGTCATCTGGACTAACAGCCTTTCTGTTCTTCATCCTCTTCATAGCTATCCTTACGTCCTCCTTGCTAATCCACTGCACTTCATGATTCACTATCCGCACATCATCCAACCTTCTCTCCCTCTCATTCTCTTCATTCATCAGCCCCTCAAAGTACTCTTTCCATCTGCTCAACACACTCTCCTCGCTTGTGAGTATGTTTCCCTTATTATCCTTTATCACCCTTACCTGCTGCACATCTTTACTAGCTTGGTCCCTCTATTTAGCCAATCGGTACAGGTCCTTTTCTCCCTCCTTAGTGTCCAACCTTTTATACAACTCATCATATGCCTTATTCTTAGCCTTTGCCACCTCTTTCTTTGCCATGCACCTCATCTCCTTATACTCTTGTCTACTTTCTTCATCTCTCTGACAATCCCACTTCTTCTTTGCCAACCTCTTTCTCTGTATACTCTCCTGTACTTCTTCATTCCACCACCAGGTCTCTTTGTCCTCCTTCCTCTTTCCAGATGTCACACCAAGCACCTTTCTAGCCATCTCTCTTACTAGCTCTGCTGTAGTTACCCAGCTATTTGGTAACTCTTCACTGCCACCCAGTGCCTGTCTTAACTCTTCCCTGAACATCACCTCACAATTACCCTTTTTCAATTTCCACCATTTGATCCTTGGTGCTGCCCTCACACTCATCCTCCTCTTCTTGATCACCAATGTCATCCTACAAACCACCATCCTATGCTGCCTAACTACACTTTCTCCTGCCACAACTTTACAGTCTCCAATCTCATTCAGACTGGCCCTTCTACATAAGATATAATCCACCTGTGTGCATCTTCCCCCACTCTTGTATGTCACCCTATGCTCCTCCCTCTTGTTAAAATATGTATTCATCACAGCCATGTCCATCCTTTTCGCAAAATCCACTACCATGTGACCTTCTGCATTCCTTCGCTTAACACCATACCTACCCATCACTTCCTCATCCCCTCTGTTCCCTTCACCAACATGCCCATTGAAATCTGCTCCAATCACCAGTCTCTCACCCTTGGGTACAGTCATCACCACTTCATCCAACTCACTTCAAAATTTTTCTTTCTCATCCATCGCACACCCAACTTGTGGAGCATATGCACTAACAACATTCATCATTACACCATCAGTTTCCAGCTTCATAAACATCACTCTATCCAACACTCTTTTCACCTCCAAAACATTCTTAGTATACTGTTCCTGAAGGATAATGCCTACACCATTTCTCCTCCACACCATGACAAAACAATTTGAAACCGCCTCCGATACACCTAGCCTTGCTCCCCTTCCATCTGGTCTCTTGCACACACAATATACCAACCTTCCTTTGGTCCATCATATCAGCTAGCTCTCTCCCTATACCAGTCATACTGCCAACATTCAAAGTTCCGACCCTCACTATCACAGTCCTAGCCTTTACCTGCCTTCGGGCATGCCTTCCCCCTCTTCTCCTCCTTCAGCCAACAGTAGCCCAATTTCTGCCAGCACCCTGTTGGCCAACAGTACTGGTGGCGGTCATTGTTAACCCAGGCCTCGACCGATCCGATATTTGTTTCTGTACTGTTGTCTGCATGTATGATTTGGCAAAATTTTACACCGGATGCCCTTCCTGATGCAACCCTCCCCATTTATCCGGGCTTGGGACTGGCACAAAGAAATACACTGGCTTGTGCATCCCCAGTTTACCAGCTCACACTTATAAATCATAGCAGCAATTATTTACTATGGAAATAATGACTGGCATTATGTTCCTCAGCATCTTTTTCATTGGATAATTGTTGATCAAGGAATTTCACCTCAGCCACCTATAGAGAAGCTGAATATTTTCCTTGTGGAAGAATATTTAATTGTATGGTGCATAAATCTTATTTTTGACTGATGCGGAGTGTCAGCGATGTTAGAAAAAAGTGCTGTGTGCATATTATCTCCATGAATTATGACCAGAGAATGAAAAAAGAAAGAGAAAAAGATATTTATATGACAAAAAGTTTCTGTAATAAGTGTTAATTATGTGCAATAAAAATGAATAATTTATTTACAGGCACAGTTTTAGACACATTTTTTGCCAGTAATAAGCACAGCTTAAAAATGGCCAGAAAGCAAAAATGAAATAAATCAATGAACAATAACAGAAATGAAGAAAACAAATCGCAGCCCCCAAAATACACTTTAATTAAATGCTTTCTTCCACAGTATAAGGACTTCTTCAGAATAAAAGCAAAGTTCAAAGGGACACTATATATAGTACAAAAAAGTTCACAGCACCTGCCATTAAATTAATATCACTATGGTAACTAATGAACGTGAATTCCCCCACTTTGATACCCAATTACATATAAAATATTATGTACAAATATAATAATAAATAAGATACCACACAATCATGAAACGTATAACATAAAATTTAATCATTTAAAACACACATTAGCACATAAAATATGCAGCTTTTAACTTTAAAATACCAGTTAATGACATAGCCTCATTCAAACCAGGGGTGACAGTGGCATTAGTTTTCAATTGCCATTTAAGTTCTACAAATTCCATAAATATATCACTTGGCACTCCTCAGCTTAAAAAATGGGTTAATCAATGCTTTTCACTTTCACTGTAAGGAAGTCAAGTTAAACTGATCACAAGCAGAAAGCTGTTCCTTTTTATTTATTTATTTGCTTATTTTGCTGTCACTTAAGCTGCAGTTATGCTTAAATCCAAACCATAAATCTGCCACGATGAAGGATGCCAGCCCATCAAAACAGTTTTCCTTTTCTTGTAGAAAGATGATATTGACCTTGAGGACAGTTGTACTTCCAAATCAATATTACCAAGCACTTAGCTCATTGACGAAGAATGCATCTACTGCACTTTAATTGGCAAGGTGGCACATTTACTTTTTGATAAGAACATTGGTGAACCCTACTTCTGACTCCTCAGTAAATCACTGGATTGACTTGTAAATGCACGTTGAGATAACAATCAAAGTTGTTTGTATGACTGAGTAAAAACATTGAGCATTTAAGCTTGATTTTTTTACAGTTTTTGCTATGTTATTGTTGGTTTGTTTTTTTAATAAATTAAATCAAATCAGATAAAGGCAAAATATGAAATGTTGCCCACTAGATTTTAGAATATTTAATGCCACCATTTTACTAGGGTTACTTTTAAATGATATTAAGTCTTTGCTTGTTCTTTTATACACTCACATTGAGTTCTACAAGAAGACAACCATCTCAAAAAGGCATGAAACAATCCTGTTGTTTAGACTGAAAGTTCTGTTTTACATGAGTTGAGCAGAGGGCATTTTTACTTAAACATTCAGAGAGAAAACCATTCATAAATGCGTTATAATTGTTTACAAGATGCCACCTAACTGTCCTGTAGCTCACTTAGTTGATGTCCACTTTAACCAGTTGTCAAATATTAGCCCAGTGATGCCCTCTACCTTCATTTTCTTAGTTCTGTGTACTCTTTCAGTCTTTATTTTCTCATTTCTGTTGAAGGAAACTCATAGAAGGTTGCCGAACTCTAACTTAGATTCTTACCTGGAGTATAATGTAAGAGTGTAATGCAATTTCTTCAAGATTCCTATACTTTATGTGCAAAAGCATGTATCATAAGCTATTATAGCTGTCCTTACATACACTATCTGATATTTCAAGGGAAGGGTCTGACTCACATATACCCCTAGGATTTTATGAACTTCTACTATTTCAACTTTATGGAGTCCTACAATATAATTATCCATGCCTTCTTCCTACAGAAGGACATGTGCTTGATTTTCTGGCATTCATACATACAGTATACTCAAAGAAAACTCTTCTCCTTTTTGCAATAAATGCAAAAGAATGTTTAACAGCCATCTAAACCATCACCGGTACAGGCAGATGGGACATAATTTTAAATTCTCAACCAAACCCTATGGATTACCGATCAATTTCCTGATACCAAATAACAGGTTTAGATATTATTATGGTATTTATTTGGATATACTGGAGCACACTTTTATACATATTAATAGTTAAATCTTTTTGAGGTGGAGATTTCTATTTCTGTTCATAAGTACATCTGCAGTAGATTAATTTTCATAACTTGCTTTCCCATTCAAGGTTGTGACTATATCTACAGCTCTTAGCCCGAGTTGGTTATGATGCTACAATCTCTGCAGATACAAATAACTCTTTGATTACTTTACTTAGTCATTGCCAATATGTGTCACAAATTTTGTTGAACATCACTTTAAACAGTACCTTAGCACTTCAAAGCGTCTCCTCTTCAGTTTCCCCTTAAGTCTAACAGTATAAAGTAGTCCCATTGGATTATGACATTTTGAGCCAGTCTCTGGCTGTAGTTCCACATTTGTATTCCTGCTCTTTAGTCCCATTGGATTATGACATTTTGAGCCAGTCTCTGGCTGTAGTTCCACGTTTGTATTCCTGCTCTTTAGTCCCATTGGATTATGACATTTTGAGCCAGTCTCTGGCTGTAGTTCCACGTTTGTGTTCCTGCTCTTTAGTACCATTGGATTATGACATTTTGAGCCAGTCTCTGGCTGTAATTCCACGTTTGTATTCCTGCTCTTTAGTCCTATTAGATTATGACATTTTGAGCCAGTCTCTGGCTGTAGTTCCACGTTTGTATTCCTGCTCTTTAGTCCCATTGGATTATGACATTTTGAGCCAGTCTCTGGCTGTAGTTCCACGTTTGTATTCCTGCTCTTTAGTCCCATTGGATTATGACATTTTGAGCCAGTCTCTGGCTGTAGTTCCACGTTTGTATTCCCGCTCTTTAGTCCCATTGGATTATGACATTTTGAGCCAGTCTCTGGCTGTAGTTCCACGTTTGTATTCCTGCTCTTTAGTGTTCTTGTTTTCTTAGAAGAGACTTGTTTGACATCTTATTCATGGTCTGATATTTTTTTTACAGTTACAGCCTGACACCTGCACAGTCTTGAAAGAAAACTAGTTTGGTGCGAGTTAAATAATATTTTGCCCAAAATATTGTCCCTATTATATCAGAAATGTACAATTTCATTTTCTGCATTCTGCCCTCATATGTCCCAGGCAGTATTATTTTGTCAAGAAGAGATTACTTTCTTACATTTGTAGGTCTTTGGTAACACTTCTTTTTGACTTTTTCAATAAAATATGTTAAAAGAATAAGGTATACTTTGCACAGAAATCATAAGCAAAGCAGCTCATTTATCAAATTATATCTTACTTTTCACTGCTTTAAATTCTACAGTGATTTAATGTCTATGTACATGTCTCTAAATTCATCTTCTTTGTCCAGTTCCATTTTGTCTGACCACACCCTATCACTTCCTGAAGTCGTCACTGTGGGCAAACTTTGATTCATGCGTCTATGTACATGTCTCTAAACACATCAAGTTGTAAGATTCATCTTCTTTGTCCAGTTCCATTTTTTCTGACCACATCCTATCACTTCCTGAAGCCATCACTGTGGGCAAACTTTGATTCATGCATCTATGTACATGTCTCTAAACACATCAAGTTGTAAGATTCATCTTCTTTGTCCAGTTCCATTTTATCTGACCACACCCTATCACTTCCTGAAGCAGTCACTGTGGGCAAACTTTGATTCATGCTTGCTGACTTGCACCTTATGCTTGTCAATCAATTTCTTTGTGCCGTTTTCTACTTATACAGTCTCTCACCATGTTCATTTCTTTGACAGCTATGTTCTTGTTTAAACTCATACGTATTGACTTTATTTGACTTCTGTTGTATCAAACTGTGCTTGTTTCTTAGCAGAATGAAACATTTTGTTAACGGTGTATCCAACTGCGTCCAGCTATAATTCTAATTCGCCTTTAGTTGTTGTTTCTTTTGATAAAGCTAGATTAATTTCTTGGTCAATTGCCTGTTCTGCCTTATAATTTATTAGTTTATGCCACGCATGATCTATTTCCCAGTGCATCTGACAGTCCTTCTCCAAGGTGTTCGTACTTAGCAGTTTACATGTTTCAGCCATATTCTCTAAAACACTTTCCTATTTCATCCAATTACTATAAGGGAAACTAAAATATATATTTACCAAAGCTTTCAGAATAAAATGTTTCCGTAAAGTCACTGCAATTGCTTTGAATGCTATTTTATATTGCTTAGCTGGTGTTACCCAATTGCACTGTGATCCATGCATCTTTTGTCATTTAGAATGCTATCTGTGCAACTATCATGCTCTAACTTGCATGATTTTCCATGCCCAATATATTTAGCCATTTAAATGTTGGAGCTACAGTCAACAACACGATACTTTGTTACTGTATTGGTATTTTATTCCTTCTTAATCAAATCAATATATAAACGCTTTTCATAAAATGGCATGCAGTAGTCATCATTTATGCATCAACAAACCCACTTACCAAGTACAATTTTGCTTTGAAACACTGGTTGCCTTTTTCTGTTCACTTAAGCAGCCAAAAATCACTTAAAATACATATCTGATACCAGCATATAAACTATTTAATTTTGTTTTTTACCTAATTTATTAGTTCATATAAATTTGCTCTCCTTTATTAATGTATATTATATAATATAATTTAATCTGCAGTTGCCAAATTCGTGTTGCTACAAACATCATTGTATTTTGCATTCTAATTGTATTTTGTATTCTTTTCTAAACTTTCATCCTTGGAAAAAGAATAAAAAGAATTAAGAATATTATTTCTAATCCAAGATTTGCCACAAACACATTTTGAGATCTGTTTCTGATTTGCTTCCAGTTTCCATGCAAAAAGTAGTAAAAAAACTTTGAAGAACTGTGGTTTGAAGAAGAAAGAACCTATGGGTGGCATGTGGGGAAGCCTAATTGAATTCAGGAAACTGATATGGCAACTGAGACTTAACACTATAGCATGACCTAGACTGAATGACAACATCAACATCCAGAGCATTTTAAAACTGCACTCTGCTAAACTTGGTGTAGGATTATTTTACCAAGTTAATTGTTAAGCATCAACACGTGGAAATACTTGTAAACTTATTATACAATATTTTATTATTTTGAGTTTGAGGTATTATAATTTCTATTCCTTATATACACAGTTATTTTTTTACTATCTTGGTACAATGCACATTGAATATATCATCTTTAATTGTTTTTATATTAATGTTTGGTATTTTCATCATATATATATATATATATATATATATATATATATATATATATATATATATCTTCTAGCTAAGAATTTTTTTAAAAAAGCTTTATTTTTATTAAGGAATTGTTACTATGGAATACAAAGATATTTAATCTAGAATGTGTATATAAATATATTGTAAGGCGTAATTTGTGTGACTGCATTCAATGAATTGAATTCATATCATGTGATTTGGAATGTGTTTTGTGATTAGTGACTCGTTTTTTTGTTTTTCAGTTCTAGTTTTAGTATTATTGAAGTCTATTGTTTCTAGGATGAAAGTGTTTAATTAAAATTTGTATTAAATAGGATTATTATCTTATTTTGGGTGTGCTTCTTTCCATGAAACTTCTAGTTTACCCTGTGTCTTTATATATATATATATATATATATATATATATATATATATATATATATATATATATATAGAGTATATTCCTATCATTTGATCGAAAACTCAAAATATCAAAAAACAAATATATTAAAACCTGTTTAATGAAAGGGACAATCCTCAATACACCCTTCTAATTCAATATACCAACTCTGAGGCTGCACTGTCACCTCTAGACATCCATGCATATACACACACACACACACACACACACACACACACACATATATATATATATATATATATATATATATATATATATACATACAGATCCTTAACGTGACCAACAGCCTGCATGTTGACATCTGTTTGTTGACATGTTTGATTGACAAAACAGATGGTGGGCAGTTGTGTGAGATCACACAATAACCAGGGAACATGCCCTTATCTGTGTATTGTGTACTTGTGGCATTAGTATATATAATTAACAAGAGGGTGTCGTGGTGCATAGACTGCACATAGGGGTGCAGGGGCTCGCCTCACCTAAAATAATACTGTGTTATTGTTGCATGCCCTGAAGTTATGTCTCTGAGCATGCTCAATAAAGTGTCAATGGCCTTGTTGTCAGCTTTTGTGTGTCATTGTTAGTGATACTTACATTTAGTTGTTTAGATTCACAGAATGCATATACAATAAAATAATTTATGAACTTGAAAGAGACAACACATTCTCTGTTTTCCTAGAGACAACAGGACTTGGATGCTTTTAGAATGATTTGGGGATAGAGAACTTGATAAAAACTCTGTTGTGTATTCTGTCTTCAAAATTGTCTCCCAGAGGTTATTCGAAACATCTGACCAGTTACCTGTTTATCTTGAAATACTATCCATAATTTTGGGAACCATCAGAGCTGGAAGGAGAGGGCAGAAGGAAGGACAAGGGTAGGGCTTTCCCTGCTTGCGATGCAAAGGTATGTCCAAATGTTACCATTTCCCGATGAACAGGAAGGATTCCAAATAAATGTCTGTCATTCATGATATCTCTCCCTATAGAGGTTGTTAGATTGACTTTTGCCATAAAATATCTCTGGCAAATTGAGAAGAATGTCCACTGAGCAAAAGCCACTTTTACCCATCTACCCAGAGGTAACAGAATCTGTAGAAATACAAAAATAATTAGTCAGATTGTTCCTAGCTTTCCTCCTGGAGTCCATGTCATAAATAGGAGTAGCTCCTTTAGGATCCGATAGAACAGCATAAAATTACAGGACAGTTCTAATATTAAAAAAAAATAATAATGTCAGACTAAGGCTGTCTGCTTCACCGAGCATACCTTCTAGTCAATTCACCTGTGGTAACTGACTTGCATAAATAGCAAGAAGTTTGACACTTTGACTTACGGAAGTGTGGAGAAAAGTTTGCAGCAACATTAAAGAATTTCATCATCAGCATATCACTAGCTTCTTCACTAGACTCATCAATAATGAAAACGATCAAGTAAGTCATTTTGATAATGATTTGGTTAATCTTGAGCATAAGGATATTTAATGCCTTCACAGTTACTAAACAAAAATCAATGTAGTCTTTTAGCATATAAATTATAAAACTTTGTCTCCTTATCACAAAAGAGCTAAAAGATGTTTGACTAGCTTTTGCTATTCATCACAGAAGCTAAAACAATGTAGCTCAGAGTAGAAGAGCAAGACTCACACCATCGCCTACAAACTCAACGTGCATTATAAAATCCCCTACACCTCACCCCCCTGCTACTTATATATATCAACTCCAAGTTCACACAGCAGTGGAGAAAGGGAAAGTCCCCCAGTCTCCACTGTTTCATGATCTCACACAGGCAGAAAGCCAGGACAGTTTGACCAAATGCATTTCAATAATCTGTATTGGCTTTTTTGTCTTTGAACACAACATTTGACATACAGCCATATCTATATTTATATACACACAAACACATACATATATACGCATGTTTGTCTGCATGTTATTGTGTACATGTTGTTGACTTCTGCTACATGTTAATTAGAAACCAAACCTGTGGGAGGTAGAGCTGTGAAACACAAAGAAAACAGCTCCCTTATAAAAAACATTTGTACTGTAGTAGACTAAGGGCTTTTGCTCACGATAAATATGACACTTCATTAGAGTCAAAGTAATAAGATACATCACTTCCTTAAATACCAAAAACCCCTACACCACAATTACAAACTTAAAGAAAACATCACCACCCACTAGTTCATTCAAATCTAAAAATGTTGCTGAATTTCAGTGGGGCAATATTGTACAAGAGAATGCAAATTCCTTTACATTATCTCATGTGGCAGTTGTTACAGGGTCTGGCACAAGGCATCAAGTTACTGTGTTTTCTAATGATGAATGTATAATGCAAGCTTCACCTTTGAATAATTACTTTGAGAAACAATGCAATGGTGGCTTTACCTGAACTTATTAATTTTAAACTTGGCTGGATAGGCCTTTTACATGTATTTTCTCTGACCACGAAAACACACAATCGAGCACAGGAGTGTGCTCGATTATGTGTTTTCCTGGTCTTTTACTGCACCTCCTTAGGCTGTTATAATCAGGGTGCATTAAAAGGCATTATATACAGTTTTGTGAAAAACATCTAAAAGTGAGTACTTGACAGTTGGACAATGAATACTTGAGAGAATGTGTAAAATGCCATATAGTACCACAAGGATTGTAAGTGTACACATTTCCTAATGGATTGGTGTATAGCAATAGCCTGTGTGATGCATTTTTGGCAATGTTTGACTGCTGTGGTCTAGAATTCATTGGTTTATTTGTTGATGCCCACCACTGCTACCAATATGTGATGGGCACCAATATATGTCGTCCCTACACTGGGCCAGTAATCGAGGAGCCTGAATTCTCACCACTGACACTGAAGAGGAATGTGTACTTTGAATACAAATGGGTATACGTAGTATTTCCAGATTCAGACCTCTCTGCATCAAGTACAATTTCCTTTAAGAGCAGACAGGGAACACACTCAGTCTGGGGTCTGGATGTCTTTATATCTGTCTCCCTCCAAATCCCCAATAAGACTCCCCACTGGTACAGCTGTAGGGTTAGGTCCTCAGCCGCGTCAAGTCCTCCAGCACCCTCTCTGTAAACCCAGTGCTTCATGTCCCTGCCCCAAGCAGCTGACACACACACAATGAGGGATTTAATTTTCACACTCACACCTGGAAAAGACTGGCACAGATTACCTGCTTTACCAACTTTGCCAAGACTTTAAGGTAGTTATCACTGCCACCAGTCAGTTACTATAATTAATACAAATGGTAGTAGTTCATGAAGATGGCTAGACCTTCTGGAGTGGGTCACACTGTGTCACCAAATAAATATAAGTACTCTCAAAGGTTAATAGTTTCTAAAAAGGATCAGCCACAATGAAAAGTTTTAAATATATTTAGTAATAAATACTAAAAGCACATGAAAATACTGAAAATATATTCACAGTCAACAACAGAGTTCAGATCATATGAAATATTGAAAAGAACACTGAAGGACAGACTCAGACAAATAAAGAAAAACAAAATCTAAACTAAGCTTCACTATATTCCTGACTGAATCTAACAGAATTTTGCTGTTCCCTAGTTAAGTTACTTGGGAAAGGCAAGATTAAATACATGAGCAGTCTTTCTAGTCAGGCACCAAACAGAATACTCTATCTTCTGAGATTACTCCCTGTAAAAATATAATATCCAAGATCACTTGCAGAATGACCTTATCTGGTCACCTGACTCTAGATTCCTGTAATATCTCCTTTTGAAGTTTGAGACAGGACTTTACCAGACTGCCTCAATGCACATTTAAAGCATTTATGGCAATGCCTAGGAGTCAGAAACATTTACAACACTTCCTCCTTCTTTACAAAAGCTAACAGATAGACTTACCATCTCTGGGCCTACTCAGCACTGTGGGGTGCTGTTCAATGATTTAACAGCTCAGTTACATTCCCCTTATTATTTTTAAAATAAGCCAGCTGGTTAACCTTTGCTGTGCCAGTGTCCTCTATTAAAACATATACATTTAATTCAGATACCATAATGCACGTACATTTCTCTTCATTTCAGCAGGGTGCACTGTTGATACATTTTAACACAACTCAAGCAAAGCTCAGAAATACATTTTTAGCACAAGCATCTGTACAGATCAGTTTGATATACTAACGACATACAATTATTTACAAAATTCCAGCTAGCTGTGCTGGCACATGTCATACATCCACTGCCGTACTTCTCCCTGGCATAGCTGGCAGTACCTCCTGTTGTCACATCTACCCCCCCCCATTTGAAGACTCAAGCTAGTTTTTCAAGTGAACCTTGAGAAAAGTGGCTTAAGAGAAATAAGCCTATCTGGGAATATGTTACTCCAATTCCCTGTCTTGACAGCCCATCTCACATTGCTGACCCCACTATGGTGTTGTACTGTCATGTCATATGACTACAATCCTAGGCTCCACCTTAATAACTTGACATTTAGCTGGCTGGCTCTATGTAGCCATGTTAGGGGATTGTGGTCTTTAACTACAGTGAATTTCCTTCCATACAGATAAGGCTGAAGTCTCTGCAGTGCTCATACTATGGCTAGAAATTCCTTTTCTACAGCTACATATCATGCCTCACTGGGTTGGAGTTTAAAGCTAAGGTATACCACTGGGTGCTCATCTTTCTCTGAGGAAACTTGGCTAAGTACAGCCCCCACTCCATGGTTTCAAGCATCCACCTACACAATAAATTATTTGCTGTAATCTGGACTAGCTAACACAGGGGGTCCTCCCAAAGCTCCTATAAGCTTCTGGAATGCCTGCTCACATGCTGGGGTCCACACTACCTTATCTGTCCTGCTTTTTCTTGTCAGGTCTGTGCAGGGAGCAGCTATGGTACTATAATTGGGGGACAAACTAGCTATAGTACCCTGCTGTCCCTAAGAATGCCCTCACCTGCTTTTTAGTAACAGAGGCAGTCCATGCCTGAATGTCTTCCACTTTTGCAGGTTTTGGCCTGATCTTACCACTCCCCACTCTTTGTCCCAGGTAGGCAACCCCTCCCATACCCACCTGAGACTTACTGGGCTTAGTGAATATCCTGCCCTCTACAGTCTGCCCAGTACCTCCCTGACATGCTGAAGGTGCTCTTGCCTGGAATCCAGGAATGGCTGTTGATGACAATATCATCCAGGTATGCAAGTGCAAACTCTCCTGCAAGGATATCCTCTGCCAGCCTTTGGAAAGCCACTGGGTCATTTTTCATCCCTTTGTGAACTCATACAAGCTGAAAGGAGTCACAAAAGCTTACCTCTCTCTAGCTGGGAGTCAAGGGGACCTGCCAGTAGCCCTTGGCAAGATCAGTAGTGGTCAGATACTTGGCCCCACCCAGCTGCTCTAGGGCTTCATTTGTCCTAGGCATGGGGTAAGCATCTGACTCTGTGTGACTATTTAGTTTCCTGTAGTCCACACAGAACCTGGTGCTGCCATCCTTCTTTTGTACCAACATCACTGGGGGGTTCAGGGACTGCTGGACTCCTGGATTATTCCCAATTCCAACATCTCCTGTATCTCCTCCCTCAGAGTTTGTCTGATTTCCTCAGGAACCCTGTAAAGAGCCTGCTTTATAGGCCTTTGGGGCCCTGTATCTACATGGTGCTACACCAGGTGGGTGCACCCTAGTTTCCCAGTGAACGTGTCCCCATAAAACCTGTAACACTGCTTGGATTTCTCAAACCCAGGTAGGGGATAGCTGCTGGGACATTGCTAACCCTTCCACTGAGGTGTCAGTCTGAGCCTCACTGAGGAGATCAGTCATCAGAGCCCCCCTCAGAGTCCTCCTGAAATCCACTGCAAATACTTAGCACAAGGGCCTCCCTGTCATGGTAAGGCTTCATCATGTTAACATTGTACAATTTGTGCCCCTGACTCCTGCCTAGCAGTTCTATCATGTAGTTAACATCACTGACCTTTCTTATTACCATGAAGACTCCCTCTCAAGCTTCCTGGCATGGCTGTCAGTACCTCCTATTTTCACATTATTGATCAAATATAATAGTCTTTTGAATTCAGATCTTTTAAAAGAGGTTGAAGTGCTGAGTATAAACATGTACAAGGATTTATTGTGTGGGAGTTACCAATTACATTATAATAGCATGATTAATAGAATTGATAAGAAATGCGATGAAGTGGTAAAATGCAAAAATAAATTAATTAGGGACTTGAAGCAATACAACAAGATGGCCTATTCCCTTAATGCTAGGAAGAGAGAACCTCATTCTTTGTGTAACTCTGGCAAGAATGCTGAGCAGAGCTTCTTGAATAGGAATTTATAGGCTGATACAAGGGCAGGGCATAAGGCTGGTGATAACAAGGATTAGAATGGGAAAACTGCTTATGATTTGAATAATGATCATGAATTTCCACTTCTACGTAAATCAGAGCGATTGGCAAATTGACACAAGAACTACAGGACACAGGTCTAAAAATAGGAGGGGAGGAAACTTTTCAAGTTTTTTACTGTCAGGAGAAGGGATACAAAGTAAAAGGGAAAAACAAAGGTCAGAGATGGTGATCTTGGCTGATGGGATTATGTTTTCATTCACTGGTTATAATATATTTAATTATAGTAATGTTTCCATTACTTTAGAATATTTTTCTGTATTTGAAAAAGTTTTAAAATTTATTCCACCAAAACCTTTTCAAGTTTCAGACTCCTTGATAAAACTTTAATTGTTCACAAGGATGGTAAATATTGCAGTTCATTTTCAGGAAAAGAATACAAAGCATAGTACCATTAGTAAAAGCAAGCCAGTAGTAAGAAAGAACAGCCTCTTCAGCCTAATAATACATCCAGGTTTACAATCACTTGAACAGGAGTGCATAGATTATTTATATAGACTAGCCAAGGAGAGGAAATACATTAAAAAAATAACCTAAGCTTAAAAAAAAGATATTTGGCTTCCTTGGTTTAAGATAAATCAGTATGCATTATGAAGCTTGACGCTTGACGTTGATTACACAACACTGACATACACATCTCAGTGTCAAAAAATAAAGTCAACATTTCTTATAATAAAATCAACAGGGCCTTGAATGACGTTTTTTAGAACACAGGATTTCTGAGACCATCTATGATTTCCTTGGGATTCAAAAAACAGTGGTTCACACAATTTTTGGTATTCCAAAAATCCATAAGGATAGTAAAATTCCCTCTTTAGTCCAATTGTTTGTGGCAGCAAGTTCAAAAACATATCCCTGGCTGTGCTCATTGACAGGCTTTTGAAACCTATCTTTAGAAAGCAGTCTCGTTTGTTGAAGGATTTGTGGGACTTTCTAGGAAGGCTAACACCTAGCATATGGAATAAGCAGTTAGGATTTTTAACAAACTGATGTGGTCAATTTAGTTGTGACAATTCCTATGAAAAAAGTATTGATTTATTTCATGAAATCTAATTGACTGTGACTTCTTACATATCTGATGAAATAATCAACTAAATAATGGAAGATGCATTTTTGGTTTTGGACAATGACAATATTTTTTGAGGGTGAGATTTTCAAGCAAAGTAAAGGCATAGCCATGGGGGCTGCTTGTGCTCTAGTCTATGCAAATTTAGTGTTAATACCATGGGAAAATATATGTTTTCAGTTCAGAGTTTTACAGATATTGCAAGCATTGTTTGAGGTTTCTGGTTAATATTTTTATATTGTGGGAAGGTTTTGAGAAAGTTATTATTGATTTTATGAATTATTCAATTGATACAACTACTTGTTTTATATTTACTTTCATTTTTAATAAAATGTTATTAATTATGCAGATACTACTCTTGGACATTAAGGGAAGGGCTTCACATCTAAGTTTTACAAGATACTCACATTTATTAATTCTTATTTACACTTTGGAAGTGCTCACCCCTATGGTTTAAAAAGAGTCTAGTAAAAGGACAACATATTAGAGTTGTAAGAATGACCTCCACTTTGATTGAAGTTTATGGTGAAATTGATAAACTCAGTAAGATGTTTCTGGATAGGGGGTTACCCCAAAGACGTCACTAACAAGATAATTAAGGAGGTAATTGATGAATGGAGTAAGAAATACAAACCTTTATTAAGTATAGGACTGACAAGAACAAATGAACATAACGGGCAGGCTGGACACAAAAAAGTGAATTAGGATTTGACAAAGCCTCAATGATAATAATGTTAACGGTCATTCTAAGCAAGTTAAAAACTTTTTCAGCAAGAATTGGAATATAACAATGGCTAACCCATCAGCTTTTGACAGAGGGGGAACTCACCCTCATTTTGTATTTAAAACAGCATGGAATTTGAAAAGTTTGTTTGATAAGGATAAGAATAATGAGACTGGAAAAAACAAATGTTAATTCAGTTATAGGGACCACAAGATGTGCTTTGTGTAAACAGTGCTCATATATTTCAGAGGGGGAATGTTTTTAAACCTGGAAAATAAATTTAGAACAAGAATGACCTTGCATAATGGAACTTTTTCAACTTCTGGAATAGTATTCTATGTGGCTAAAGGTTCATCTTGTCCCAGCTACTACAGGGATAAACTTGAAGGGCCACTAAGGAAAATAATTTATCAAAATCTTTATAATATTAATAATATGAATACTAATAGTGCATTATATGCAAGAGAGTAGTGGACATGAGGAACTTAAGTTTGCTGTTTTGGAAAATGATAATGTAACCCATGGGGGTGGGGGTGGGACTGGGAAACTAAACTGGGATATAGAGAGATACTTTGTCAATTTAAACTGAGTGCAAATACTCCACCTGGTTTAAATGAGTTTTTGACTATTCAACCATTTTTGAAATTATGTTCAGCAAAGTTATGATTTTTACTATTGAACAAACCAAAGGCATGAAATGTATTTACTAATTAACATATATATATATATATATATATATATATATATATATATATATATATATATATATATAGATATTTCTTAAGCCTTTAGATTTGAATGAACTATTGGGTAGTGATGGTTTCTTTAATTTTTTGATTGTGATGTCGGAATTTTTGGTATAAAAGGAAGTGGTATATGTTATTACTTTCATTCTAATGAAGTGACACATTTATCTGGGCTGAAAGTGCTTAATGTATTAAAGTACACATTTTTTTATGAGGGAGACTTTTTCTGTAAGTTTCCTAGCTCTGCCTCCTAGAACATTACTTGCTTGTTTGGGTAGTAACTAACAGAAGTCAACAGCATTCAGACAAGTGCATTCATAGATGTATGTGTTTGTGTGTATATAGATATGGATATGGGTGTAAGTCTCCAACATTAGTTACTTAGCTGATCATTGGTTTATTTTGGTAGCATGTGTGCCACCATTCTTTGGTTACATGTTAATTAGTGCATTAATGAATTCACATATCATGGGCTGAGTATCCAAAGCCTAGACCTCAGAAGTTGGTATAAAAATCTGATAAAATTTGTTTTCTTAAATTTAGCATCTGATAATGTAATGGTGGAGTGTATCTGCAATTATTGATTTTAACTGTGACTAAAACTGTGTCACTCTAAATGAAAAGGTCCCCACATGTGTCCTGTAATAATTATTTGTTAAAGTCATTAATGAGCTGGCAATTCATAAGGAGCTTTTTACTATAACATTAAAATTCTTAGTTGCAAAAGTACATCTGATTGAGACCAGTTTCTAGGTACAGCTTGACAAAAAAAAAACACTGTAAAGCAATATCCTGTGATTGACCCTCAAATTTTGTGTTGGTGTAGACACTCAAAAGTACTGAAGCCTTTTAGTGTTACGAAAACAGGGAAATAATCTCAGTGTAACTCACATAACTCCTCTGGATCGAATAGCACACTGAGCTGTCGAGGACTTATCCAGGGAGGAAGGCTAGTAATGGGCAGTTAACACAGGCCCAGCTATACTGGGTATGGTACAAGTAGACAGCTTAGACTGCTGTATTACTGACACCTAGTGGACACAAGGTACCACAGCATATGTTGTAAAAGCAAAAGTAAAATGTCCAGTAAGCAGAACATTTGGGGCGGCCACAGTGGTGCAGCAGTTAGTGTTGCCGCCTCACAGCAAGAGGTTCTCTGGTTCGATCCTTGGCTGGGGTGCCTTCTGTGTGGAGTCTGCTTGTCCTCTCTGTGGTTGCATGGGTTTCCTCCGGGTGCTCCGGTTTCCTCTCACATCCCAAAAGACATGCTGTAGGTGGATTGGACACTCTAAACTGGCCCTAGGTGTGAGTGCATGTGTATGCCTTCTGTGGAAGGTTGGGCGCCGGGTTGGCAACTCGACACTGTAAAACTCCACTGCCAGTCATGAGCGGACAGATGATCTGCTGTGGCGACCCCTAACCGGGAAAAGCCAGAAGAAGAAGAAGATGGGGTAAGCACATACGCAGAAGCATGCTGAGTCATTTGGGCCAACACTGTTGGTAGTTCACATATCCAAGCTACTAATTGGGAAGTAGATAGGATAAAAAAAATCCTGATGGCTATCACTGGGAAGAAAAGGGAAGCTGATGGTTGACAGGCAATAGGGATGAAAGAGACTCAGAAATAAAGTAAAACAGTACTGATGCTACCGTAATAATTGTCCTTATATAGTATTTATCAGTCTGACTTCTGTGAAGTCTAGGTTGTTTTTTATAGTGGCTCAGTAAAACATTCATAACTATGGATTTGCTTTATCCAGTTCACTTGGCCAAAACTAAACACATGATTTCTAGGTATAGTGGGTACATTGTGAAATTTACATATTACGTCATGATGGATCACATCCTAAGAGTAATACTTAAATCTTTTGTAAGTTTCATTCTGCATCTGAACTGCTGCAGCTTTTTTAGCTACGTAGTTTAGTTTGCAGGTCTACTAGAGAATAGTTTTGTGATTCTTAGAAAGTAATCATGCATGAATGAATAAATGAATGAATGAATGTTGATTTATAACTGTGTTTATTTTATAATGTCTGTTGCTATTCATTAGTAATTAAATACCGTTGTGTCCACTGATAAGTCTAATTAACTTAAGACTAAGAACAGAACAATCAATGCTCTTAATAGTGTTTGCTACTACACATCTCATAGTTCCATTCTGGTTTATACTGGATGTAAATTGTACTTGTTTATTTCAAACTAAAAAGACATATCTTTGTATTTCCAAACTGCACTCAATATATATATATATATATATATATATATATATATATATATATATATATATATATATATATATATATATATATATATATATATATATATATATATATATATATGTATATATATATATATATATCTATACTGAGGGCAGTGGGATAACAAATATTTCAGTACAAATCCAATAAAATGCATACCTTGGAATCAGACAGAAAATTCCTTCCTAGTGGTTATATGGTTAGCAACCTAATCATTTTCCAAATTGTTATAATTATACAACAGCTTTACTGTATGCACATTACACTTTTTGATCACGTTTACACCCCCTCTAAGACTATCATTTGTGGCATTTCAGTTTAATATGTTTTTCCTTAAGTATTACAGCAATTCTAAATAAATTTTCAATGTGCCAGAAAGCAAATACATCTTAACATACATTTTCCTTTCATGGCTCCAGGATTGCCCTTTAAAGCAAAAAAAAAAAAAAAAGAAGTAATTTCTTAAATAATGCGATTACTGTACCTGTCTACAATTCATATAGTCAGTCAACCATAATCCCTTCTCTGTACTTTGAAACTGTAATAACACACTGGCCTTGTCAGCAGCTATATTTCACTAGTATGGTCACAAAAAAACAGAAATCAACCAGTATATCAAGTAGGGTTATACATAGGTTCATAGGTGTGTACTAGGTTAATGGCCCTGGGGCCTTTATGAGCCTAGCCCATAGGATTACCCTAGCATCATGCCACCCAACCTTAGTTCCCAATACCTCTGTCGAGTAAAGCCACTGGAGTGATCCCTGAGGTGAATTTTCTATTTCTCATCCACTCATCAAGATTTGTCTTGAAAAGGGCCAGTGAGGTGTTCTGCTTGACATGTACAGGAAGTCTATTCCATAGCATGGGCAGTCTCTGGGTTATGAACTTGTCCCTCCAGCATGTCCTGTTGATTGTGGTAATGAGGTTGAGGTCTCTGGAGTGTGTGGTGTGGAAGGATTGGGATTTCTTTAGATGTAGCATTTCTAACAGAATTGGGTCTGACATGGCTTTGTAAGTCAAGCAGAGATCGCCTCTAAGTAGGTGATATGAGACAGAGAATAGTTGGAGTTTTTTTAGTCTGTCCATGTAGGACAAATGTTTAAGGCCTAGGATCCTCTTTGTGAGATACATTTGCAGCCTTTCCAGTTGTTGCAGGTGTTTAGTGGTACATGCCAAATGGGGCATTGTACTCAATGATTGGCCTAATGAGGGAAGAGTAGAGGGAGGCAATGACCTCTTTCTTCCTGGATGCAAAACCCTTAGTAATGAGATGTGCCACATAGAAGGACTTTCTGACCACAGTGGCAATGTGGTGGTCAAAAGAGAGGTTGCTGTCAACCTGTGTTCCCAGATCTCTTATAGGTTCATAGGTAGGTACTAGGCTATTCTCCCTAGGGCCTATATAAGCCTAGCCAAAAAGATACCCTGGCTTTCGCCACCCAAGAAAATTATTTTCTTGTGCCCCTGTCGAGCAGAGCCACAGAAGTGATCCCCAGGGTGAATTTCCTATTTCCCATCTAGTCATCAAGATTTTTCTTGACGACTGCTAACAAGGAGCTTTGTTTGATATAGATAGGTGGTTTGTTCCAGAGTATGGGATGTCTCTGAGACAGGAATCTATCCCTTCAGCATGGTTTGTTTATTGTGGTGACAAGGTTTCGGTCCCTAGAGTATGTATCTCAGAGGGATTGGGATTTCTTTAAGTGGAGCATGTCCAACAGCTCTGGGTTTGGCATAGCTTTGTATGTTAGGCAAAGATCGCCTCTGAGTAGCCAATTTGCAACGGAGTAAAGCTGGGGTTTTTTGAGACGGTCTGCGCAGGGCAGCTGTTTGAGGCCAGTAGTCAACTTTGTGAGGTATTTCTGCAGCCTTTCTAGTTGTTGTAGATGTCTTGTGAGGTACATACCAAAAGGGGAGCTGTACTCTGTAATGGGTCTAATGAGTGATGAGTACAGGGGAACAATGACCTCTTTCTTCCTGGATGAGAAACCTTTTGTGATGAGGTGTGCCACATAGAAGGATTTCCTGACTACTGTGGTGATGTGATTATCAATGGAGAGACTACTGTCCACCTGTGTCCCAAGGTCTCTTATCACACTTTTGGTGTTATGTAGACTACTGCCTATGTGGTAGTTCATGGGTACAGAGTTTTTACCAAAGGGGATGACAATGCACTTTTTGGCATTGAGCTTGAGGCTATGGCTTTGACAGCAGGCATCTGTCTCAGTGAGGCACTTCTCTGTTCAGTGGACTACCATCGATGTGGTAATTCATAGGAACCGGATTTTTCCCAAAGGGGATAATGACACATTTTTTGGCACTGAGGTTAAGGCCATGGTTCTGACACCAGTCGTTGGTCTCAGTGAGGCCTTTCTGTAGGATGTCAACATCACTCGAGGAATTAATAATAGCTCCCACTTGCAATCATCTGTGAACTTTGTCAGCCAGAGTCCCTTTATGTTGGCCTGGACTTCAGACAAGTAGGTACCAAACAGGAGAGAACCCAGGACCGAACCCGGTGAGACTTCACTTGTGACTGGTTGGCAGTCTGACTTGGAGTCAGCTACTTTCACACTGTGGGTTCTACCTGTGAGCCAGTTTGCAACCCACCTAGTGATACAGGGGTTGATGCCTAGCTTAGTGAGTTTTTCTATGATTCCTGAGTGGGGATTGGTATCAAAAGCCTTGGCCAGATCAAGGTACGCTGTATGAACCACCTTGCTTTCATCCACAGCTCTGGTGACTGACTCAAAGAAGTTGACCAATTTGAGCAGGCATGATCTACCCTTCACAAAACCAAACTGTGTGGGATTCCAGAGTTTGGAGATTCCCTATATCCTTGTATATTAGGTCCATGATGATGCATTCCATAGCTTTGCATATCAGACTTGTCAGGCTAATGGGGCAATAGTTCGCAGGGTCTATAGTCACTCCTCCTTTGTGGAGAGGGATGTCTGTAGCAGTGCACTGTTCGGTAGGGACAAAGCCTGATGTGAGGCTGTGATTGAACAGGGCACACAGGTGTGGTGCCAGTTCACTCTGTAGTTCATGAAGAACACAGCCAGGAATATTGTCAGGTCCCATAGAAGCTGTATTCTTGGCCTTGGACAGTGCTGTTTTAACCTGTGCAGCAGTAGTACTGGGTGCCTGGCAATCTAATGGTATTGTGACTGGTCCCTTGGGGGGAGAGGGGTAAAGTTGGCACTGAATCTGTTGGCCAGTATATTGGCAATATCTGTTGGCTCAGTATAGGAGGTACCATTGTGCAGTAGCTCAGAGCAAATCTGGGTATTGCCGTGGAGATTCTTTACATAACTATAGAAAGCCTTGTGGTTTTCTTTACTATCTATTGCATTTCTGTTTTTATAGCTAGCTTTAGAGGTTTTGATGAGGGATCTCAACTTTTTGTTGTGGCTGATAATGGAGTTTTTCCAGTCTTGGGACTTCACCTTATCCTTCTGTTGTAGAGTTTGTTTATGGCAGGGGACCACCAGATTGGCTTCCTTTTTTTGGAGGAGAACGTCTTGGTTCTGTTGGGTATGGTGAGATCCATGCATTTGTGTAGGTGTTCGTACAATGCATTGGTGTATGATTCGGTGGTCATGTAACTGATCGCCATTTGCATGGGTGCCGTGAAGTTAGCCACCTCTGTTTTTAGGAGCCCAAAGTTAGCTTTGGAGAAGTTTTTCATGGTGGTTACCTTTGCGGGGGGTGGGAGGGATGTAGATTTCCAAGGTGATTAGTTTGTGGTCGGATCTAACCAGGGAGGAGTTGACTATTGGTGTAGAGCAATGGTCGCCCATGTTAGTAATGACCAGGTCAAGGATGTTGCTTCCTCTAGTGGGGGTAAGAATGAGCTGGTCCAGGGCATTGGAATTAATGATTTCCAGGAAACATTGGGCAAGTGTATTGGTACATGAGTAGTTTTCCCAGTTAATAGAGGGGTAGTTGAAGTTGCCCCACATGAAAGTGTTAGGTTGGACCCTAATATTCTCCAAGGTGCTTAAAAATGTGGAGTGTGAGTCTTGAGACATGGTTGGGGACCTATAGCAGGCTACGACTTGAATTGCTGTCTTACCCACTGTTAGCTGCACCTGAAGTATCTCAGATGAGTTATGTTGGGCTACTAGTCTGGAGGTGTGCGCATCCTTTATGAATATGGAAACACCACTGGCTTTGGAGCTTTGGTCCAAGTTCTGGGGCTGAAAGGTGTGGAATGAGTTATAGCCTGTTAGTGCAGGGGTGCTTTCTGCTGCCTTGAACCAGGTCTCTGTTACAGCATAAATGTCGATGTTCTCCATTTTAAGGAGTGCTTCGAGCTAGTGCATTTTGAGAGTTAGACTCCTAGCGTTGAGCAACATGACCCTCAGATTGCGTTTATTTATCGCTATTACTGTGGTTATTTGGTCTTTGGAACATTGCCTAAAAAAGGCATTATAGGGGTGGCAGGAGCCTTGGCCAGTATCTGGAAGGCCAGGGGTGACAGATGCAGGCCATCTCTGGCAAAGCATCGAGGTCTGTCAATCATGTCATCCCAGGCAGTCAGATACTGGATCCCCTTAGAATGACACCAGAAACTTAGCCAATTGTTGAAATCAATAATTTTATGCTTTTACTGTGGTATCATTCTGGGTGATGGTAGGATGCTGCTCAGGGCTAGGTTCATTCCCGCCTGGGCTACATAATCCGAGAACTCCTCCATGTCTCTTTTCATGTAGTCCAGGGAGGTACATCTCAGGTCATTCACACCCACGTGTACAATGACATAGTCATATTTGTACATGTTGTTGAGGGACCTGAGTGCATTTGGTCCCCTTCACATTGTCAAGACTTCAAAATGCTGAATTTCTTATGGTCGAGACCATATGATTGACATTTAAAATGCCGACAGTGTGGAACCAGCATCTCCGTACAGTGCAGAATGGAAAGATTTCCATTCCTGCACTGTAGTGTGATCTCGGAGTTAGTATATTTAAGTTACGGGGGTTGTGGGGGGTGGAGCCCCCCATGGGGTGCAGGAGGGCTTGCCCCCCCTGCTAACAGTGTTTAGGTAAGTGTTTGTTGTGTTTTACTTTTGTTTTTCATATGTTCGACATTTCAAATGTCGATCATATGGTCTCAGCCATATGAAATTTGACATTTTGAAGTGTCAAACATATATAGTAGATCCAGTGCGTGTGTTAAGTGGTAGATCTTGGCACCTAACAGGCAGCTGACTGTTACTTTCTCCTTATTCAACCTAGTGAGTGGGACATCAGTGTGCCTCACTATCGAGTCACCTATGACTAGTGTGTTGGGCATGCTGTTTTGCCTTAGGGGCTATGGTTGAGTGGCACACTGTTTAGGAGAGTTATTTGTCTCATGATTAGTGTTGTGTTGTGGTGGTTGAGTACGTTTCTGCCTTGGAGGTCTCTGCTGTTTGGGTAGATTTTTATTGAGAGCCTCCGTGAAGGTGGGTATGTGGTTTGTGTTTTTATGTGAAGGCAGTGCTGGTGTGTGTTCTGGGGGGCTATGTGTTCCTTGTGGTGTGGTGCAAGTATTGACCTTCTCCTCTTGACCAGCTATTCCAGTCTTGGCTGGAGAGTGTGTGGCTTCAAGTTTGGATATATAGTGAATCTCTCGCAAGTCTGAATGTTGGGAGGTAAGAGGAGAGGGTTGTCAGTGTACATGAAGCAGTTGCTACATTGCCTCAGGATGCCCAAGTTTACCAGGTTAATAGGGGAATGCACAGGGAACTGACCTTTAGACATGTCTGGAGGGGCGGGCATTAATAATAAGTACTGGAGCTGTTTTCTTGTGAAACATTTAGTGCTGGTAGCACTTTTGTGTGCTACAATAATTGCTATAAGAAGTCTGGTAAAGTGCTAGACTAATAAGCTAGTAAAAGTGCAGGAGAGGAGAGAACTAGTAGATCTAAGGGAAAAATTGAAGAGCAGACTTTGGTACCACTCAGAAGCTTGCAAACAGTCCTGGACACAGCAAATCTGTATCTGGACTAGACTAGTTACAGGAGAGGTGTGAAGCAAGTGCAAATGCAAGCTTTTAAACCAGAAAGTTGAAAGAGATGGAAAAACTGTCCAAACGGCCAATAAGCTATAAGTTCTGGCCCAGAAACCACTCCTCTTGTGGTAGATAGGCTACCTAGTGCTTACCACTCCCACTGAAAGGCAGGAAACAAGCTTAGAATTGTTTTTAGTAAAGTGGAAAAGGAGAAAGGAGGAGCAGAAGATAATTCAAGGTTAAGTAACTAAGTAGGTTGGCCTTTTCAAATGTTCTCTCTGTATTAGATAGAATGAGCTAATGACACTAGACTGGGTGGAGTATCCCAGATCAAATTTACAGTAGGGGTGGGCAACTGCAAAGCCACCAAGTATAAGAATGGGATACCAATAGGGAGGGAGGGTGTAAAACTATGATACACTCCTTGGCAGGAAATCAGAACAAACAAACACAAACAGATCTTTAACAAATGGAGAAAATTTCCAGTTAATACCTCACACACAGTGAAACTAGCTAGAAATGATTTACCAACAATGTGACAGTAAAAACCTTATTTATCAGGTCCTGTCAGGCAAACAATTTTAATACAACTGTGCAGATTACTTTATAGCTATAAAATACAGTAAAAATATGCAGCAGAGAATAAAGGTGCTATAAATAACTAGTAAAATAAGCAAAAAAGAGGATATTTATATACCACAGATCAGAGTTTTGCTCAATGCACTTCCTCCGGTTATCTCTGTGTGAAATGGCAGCACAACTCACAAAGTAACTTCTTCAGTAACAGAAAGTTGAAAACTGAAACACCTTTTAAAAACTGCTCGAAAGAACCAATGAAGTGCTTGCTCTAAGCCGTAGTCCAGGTAACCCCATTCAGCCAATGATCAAAAACACTTCACTCTAACTGAAAATGCAAAATGGCTTTTGCTAAACTAAGATGGCCTGGAACATGTGTCAGATACACAGCCTCTGCAAACAAACAACTAGGCCCAGAACACAAGCCTGAATACGATCAATGCTACAGTTACTACCTATACTACTTAGGTAGAAAAAAAATACAGAAATGTTTATCACAGCAGAAAAGCAGCAGTGAGCCTTTAAATGAAAGTTTTAAACAGATAAAGGAGCAAGGTGACTCTAGAGAATGCTTTTAACTGTAAACAAATCAGTTATATGATACCCTCCTTGGCAGGAAATCAGAACAAACAAACACAAACAGACGTTTAACAAACGGAGAAAATCCAATTAATACCTCATACACAGTGAAACTGGCTAGAAAAAATTTACAAACAGTGTGACAGTAAAAACCTGATTTATCAGGCCCTGTGAGGCAGACAATTGTAATACAACAGTGCAGATTAGTTTATAGCTATAAAATAGAGTAAAAAGTATGCATCAGACAATATAAGTGCTATAAATAACTAATAAAAATAAGCAAAAAACAGGATACTTAATGTTATATATCACAGATCAAAGTTTTGCTCAGTGCCCTTCCTCCGATTAGCTCTGTGTGAAATTGCTACGACAGACCTGTCTGGTTAGAAACTCACTTACTTAGTAGCAGATAAGCTTATTTTTGTTGTTGCCACAGCATTCCGCATGCAGAGGCATTGTTACAATTTAGATGTTCTTTGCATTAGTATTTAATTTAAAGAAAGATAACATTATATAACAGTAATTGGCATTATAACCCATTTTGTTTAACTCATGACTCTAACAGTACTCTCTCTGAAATATATTTTATTTATTTATTTTTATTTTACATTTGTTTACTGGGGATGTCCAACTGGACCAATGGCCCGTTTCAGCGGAGGCCTGGGGAGAAAAGCTCCATTACAAAAATGCATTTAAAACAATATAATAAATCGATAACAATCAAGAATACCTAACTTTGGTAAATGTAGGTATTAAATAGTTTATACAGAAACAATAAAAACTGAGAGAGAAATATAAAATAAAAAAAAAAGGAAGCTAAGAAATAAACTAGCATGAAACAGCATGTGCCATCATAGAGAAATGACTGATCAGTAGTTCGATATCATGGTTTGGTGGTAAATATTTATAAGATAACATGTATAGTATATGAAGAGGAATATTGTTGCTTGTAGATATGCTAGTGTTACTTATTCTAAACAGTGATAGCTAAGGCAGTATTGAGGTGAAGTCCAAGAAGGAGGGAATATGATGAAACTGTAAGAAGCTTGAGATAGGTAGATAAAGATAGGAGCAGTAGTGAGCTTGAGATAGGTACAGAGAAACTGGAATTCCACGAGAGAACGGATAGTTTGGATGTTAGAATTTAGTAGAGGAAGAGATATTTTGTTTGTAAGAGCAAGGAAGTACAGATTGATTAGTCTGGATTAGTGCAGTTATTAATTTTTTGTTAGGTGTTCCTTAAGCAGTAGTTTAAATTTGGATGTGTTGCTAGAATTTAGTATTGTCTGAGACATGGAATTCCAGGACTTTGATATTTGGTGGGAGAACAGAGAGCTACCATAACAATTATTAGATTTAGTTACTTTGTGTAGTAGTTTGTTGGAGGATCTTAGTGGCCTGTCATTTGAGTAGGGCTGCACTAAGCTCTTGAGTGCTGGACAGTTGTCTGGATGGTGGAAGATAAAAGTTAGTTGGCTGAGGGATAGGAAATTGGGTAGTTCTGTCCAATTTAGTTTAAGAAGTGCTGTGCAGTGATGTGATCTGTAAAGGAGGTTAGTAGCGAATCTTGCAATTTTGTTATAGCAGGACTCCAGTTTGTTTCAATCTGATTTTCTGAAATTAGTGAATATTGGTGAGGCATATAGAAGGGTAGAGAGTAGATGAGTCCTAGCTATGGAATGTCTAGTGGCCATGGTTAGGTATGGCTTGACTCTGTATAGTGAGCTTAGCTTAATGTGGACCTTTTTGATAGTTAGAGCAAGGGGTTTGTCAAATTTTAGGTTGTTGTCAGTTGTGACCACGAGGAGTTTGGTGTGCTGGACAGGTTCAGTTTTAGTTTTATTGGCTGAGTAGATGGTGAAGGGGGTACTTTGCTATTAGTGAAGAGCATAAACTTTGTTTTATTTGGACTGAGTATGAGTTGAGAGTCTGAGAGGTATTTTTTCACTGTCTTGGAAAGATAGTTGGGTTGTTTGTTAGGAGTTCTGGTAGGGAGGGAGCTGAAGATATGAGGGACAAGTCATCTGCGTATTGAACAATGGTTGAATGCTGGGTGGATGTGCTGAGCCTGTTGTTGAATATGATGAAGAGCAATGGACCGAGAACTGAGCCTTGGGGTACTCCTACTGAAACCAGTAATAGGGGTGAGAGTTCATTTTGCCACTTAACTGCCTGGGCTCACCACTGGTAAAATCCACTTCCTTGCAAGCTATAGGTCCCCCTCTATGACCCAGGAAACCCACATCATGTATTTTGACTTATTAGAAACGCTAACCATCCAACCCAATACCATATTCATGGGTGACTTTAATTACCCCACTATTAACTGGGAATCCTATATGACACCAAACGTACATGCACAGGGATTCCTGCATTTTGTAAGCACAAAGTCCCTGGACCAGATATTCAATACACCAACCAGGGGGGCAACCATACTGGATCTTATCCTCACTAATATGGGAGACTGCTGCACATCCCCTACTGTAATGCCTTCCCTGGTAAGGTCAGACCACAAAATGGTCTCCTTTAAAGTAAAAATAAAATCTGGACCCCCAGCTAAACCTAGAATATTCAGGAACTATTCTAAGGCTAACCTCCTACTATTAAGTGAGAACTTGGCAAAATTTCAAACCCCATACACCCTGAGAACACTTCTGCCTATGCAGAACTGTTCACAGAAACCCTGTACAAGCATGTTAATAGCTGCATACAGGCAGCTGTACCCAAAAGGAAGAAGTACAGAACTAACTCAAAAAACAAACCACTCTGGTGGAATCACAAAATCAATTGGCTGTATAACAGGAGGAAGAAAACCATGGCAAAAATTAGGAGGTGTAGCACCCAGCAGGATAAAAGCACTCTCATCAAACTAAATAAATAACCCAGAGGACAAATAAAGTCCACCAAAGCCAAATTTGAGGTAAGTTTAGCCTCCCAGGCCAAGGACAACCACAATGTATTCTTTAGCTATGTCCGCAACCTCAAAGGCAATACACAATTGTGTGCAGAGCTCATTGTAAATGCAGCCACCTATTCTGAGCAAGATGATATAGCAAACCTCCTGGCTGATAGATTCAATTAACTTTACCCCTCTCACCCCCTCAACCTTCCCTCAGGAAATATCATCAAATATAACTCCCCCGACTATCACTAGGGAACAGGTCCTTAATGCTCTCTCTAAGACCAAGAACACTGGATCAATGGGCTCAGACAATATCCCAGGATGCCTTCTCTGGAATTACTATTTAACTGTAGCCTCCAAACAGGCTTTGTGCCTCATGAATGGAGAAAGGCAACAGTCATCCCTCTGCACAAAGTGGGCCATCTACAGACCCTGTAAACTACAGACCTATAAGGCTCACTAGTCTTATATGTAAAGCCATGGAAAGAATTATCATGGAGAATGATCAATAAAGATACAGTAAAACTCCAGACACTGGACCCAACCCAGTTTGGTTTTGTCAAGGGCAGATCATGCCTACTCATCCTGGTGGACTTCTTTGAGAAGGTCACCAAAGCAATGGATAAGGACAAATTATTCACACTGCCTACCTTGACCTGGCCAAGGCATTGTTGACAAACTCATGAGGTTAGGTACAAAGATGTATGTCACCCCGTGGATAGCCAACTGGCTCACAGACAGGACCCAGGAAGTTAGAATTGGGGAGCCCACCTCTACAAAGAGGCCAGTCACAGGTGGAGTCCCTCAGGGATCAGTCCTTGGACTGTTTCTTTTTGGCATTTACTTTTCAGATGTCAAGGCCAATGACAATGGTCTTTAGCTGACTAAATCTGCAGATAATTGCAAATTAGGAGCTGTCATTGAATTTCACACTGACACAAATGTTCTCTAGCAGGGGCTGACACAGATAAACAACTGGTGTCAGAGCCATGGACTAAAACTAAATGCCAAGAAATGCATAATAGTATCCCTGGTAACTATCATACCAACAACACACCCCTTAGAGTTGACCCAGTAGTCAGGGGGTTAGGGACACATATAGATAGTAATCTAGCCTTTGATCATCACGTGTCTACAGTGGTGAGGAAATCATTCTGTGATGCGCAACTTATAAAGAAAGCTATGGCATCTAAGTCCAAGGAAGTCATTGTTCCATTGTATTCAGCACTTATCGGACATATCATTGAGTACAATGCCCCTTTGGTATGTACCTAACCAAGCATATCCAACAGCTGGAACATCCATAGAGGTTCCTCAATAAAAGAATACAGGGCGTGAGTAAAATACACTATGCAGGCTGCCTCAAGGCCCTATTCCTGTATTCTGTCTGCTACAGGCTTTTGAGGGGAGATCTATGCCTGGCATACAGGGCATTGTCAGACCCCACTCTGATGGACCTCCTGCATCTCCACAAAACAAACAGCACCAGAATTACCCATTCTAAAGACTTAAACCTTGCCCATGATATAAACAATACTTGCTGGAGATATATATATATATATATATATATATATATATATATATATATATATGTATATATATATATATATATATATATATATATATATATATATATATATATATCCCAGAGGCTATCCCGTCTATGGAACAGGCTCCCCATCCATGTGAAGCAGAGTTCCTCCCTAACCCAATTTAAGTGCAACTTGGGCAACTGGATGGGAAACTGGAAATTTATCCCTGGTTTGGCACCTATGTCTCTAATGGATTCAGGTGACCTATAAATGGTTCATCTCCCAGGCCCATGCTTACAGTTATCAGGGTATCAGAACTTGTCAGAGATTTGGGATACATGACTAGGTTAAAAAAGGCCCTTGTGATCATCAGCCTAGTAAACCCTATGAATCTATGTTGGCGATCAGTTAAATAGCTAAGAAAGCAGAAGAGGGCTGGCTGGGTTAGGTTTAAGGAAGCGAGCTCATTTAGTAGCTTTTGGTGGGATACTGTATCAAAGGCCTTAGACATATCAAGACAGATAGAAGAGATGAGCTGGTTGTCATTTCTAAGCTGGTTGACAGAGTTTGTAAAGCTAACAAGGGCAGTGGTTGTAATGTGTTTAAGTCTGAAGCCATGTTGAGATGCAGATAGGAGATTATTGTTTAGTAGATAGTTGAGGAGTTGTCTGTGTATGCATTTTTCAAGAATCTTGGCTATGGGAGGAGGAGAGCAACTGGCCTATAGTCTGAGAACTCAGTACAGGAGCCACCTTTGTGGCAGGATGATATAAGAGACTTTCCAGAGTTTGGGATGTACTGCTCAGCAATGGAATGGTTTATTAGGAGAGATATAGGGTAGGAGATGGCATCTGCTGCTAGCTTTAGCAATTCATTGGGGAGTTTGTCAACTGTGAGGGAGTAGGGGTTAATTTTGGAAAGATGTTTTTTGATGGTATTAGTTTGAATTGGTTTGGTTGAAAAGGAATTGAGGGTTCTGTCTAATTCATTAGGAATAGATTGGCGGGGGGTCTTGCTGTTGATTTTCACTAGGGAGAGTATAGAGTTGATAAAGTGTGAATTAAATTGTGAGGCAGTGCTATCTCTGGAATTTGTTGTGTTGGAGATGGGGTTGTGATATGTTCAGCCTTTAGTAGCTGTTTGATGGCTCCCCAAAATTTCTGGGGATTGTTTTGGTGTTTTTGTTACATTGTTGTATAGTATACCTTTTTGTCATGCCTGACTTGTTTTTTGGCAAGGTTGTGTAATTGATGGTAGGTAAGAAGGGAGTCTTGATTTTTGGTCTTGTGGTATAGGGACCAGGCTCTGTCTCTCTCTGTTTTAGGAGCTGCTTGTTGTCATTGGTAAGTCATGGTATGTGTCTGGAGTTTGAATGGGTCTTTCTAAGGGAAGCTAGGCTGTTTAGGATATTGAGGAATCTGTCATTGAAATATTGAATCAGCCAAGCCAAAGTGCAGACATTTAAAAGGGAACCAGTCACATTGTTGCAGGAGAGATTTGAAGACTTCAGGGGAGCAGTGTCTTTTGTTGTGGACAATTTTTAAAAATGATATTTTTAGTTGGGGAAATGTGGTGCCTAAGAAGGTCAGTGGATGTGTGATCACTTAGGCTGTCAGGGAGACAGCCAAATTGGTGACAGAGAGAGGGTTTGTTTGTAAGTTTCCAGTCTAGGATTGATTCTTTTTTGCTATGTTTGTCAAATCTGGTAGGGGGTTGTATAATTTGACAGAAATCATGGAGGTTAATAAAATAGAAGGGATTTCCTGAGGAGCAGGTATAGCAGTCCACATTGAAATCCCCCATTATTATTGTTTCTTGAGTAAAAGCTGAGGTACACCAACAAAGAAGGTCTTTAATAATGTATGGGTTGTTACCTGGGGTGTGTATATATATATATATATATATATATATATATATATATATATATATATATATATTATAATGATGTGTTTGTTGGAGTTTTGTTGAAGGTGGATGATTAGAATTTCAGAATTCAAGAGGTCTGGAGGGTTGATTTGAAGTCTTTCTCATTTGATAGTATTTTTATATATTACAGCTATGCCACCACCTTGTTTATGTGTCCTGTCATGTCTATGGATGCTATAACTATGGGTTAGAATTTCACTATCTAGTATGTGGGGTTTTAACCACATGTCTGTTAGGACTGCTAATAGCTCTCAGCTAATCAGAGATAAATTTCAACAGAATCAGGGACAAAGCCAGAAAAAAAATCAGGGACAATCAGGGACACTTTTAAAATATTAGTGCTATTAACTTGAGACATTCCGAGAATCACAGTATATGAATTAATGTACATTTTGTGAGGTAAAAGAAATCTACAACTCTTAATTACTGACATTATTCATTAAGTTTAATTCACCAACTTTCCTCCAAAAGTCAGCAGTTTTAGGAGGGATTAAGAGGGACAGAGCTAAAGTTTGAGTCAAACTCATGGACAGTTGAGAGGTCATCAAGTCAATTTATAGGTCAATTTATAACTGAGAGCAATCACTCTATAACCAGAACTAAGTAATTAACAAAGAGATGCAAGTAAAACAGGTTTACTTTCATTTCCTGAGACTAAATGTCTGGCATAGGCAATATAATCTACTGGTCAAGCAAAAGGAAACAGTGGCTATCTTAGAAAGGGGTCCTACTATTTCACAGAGCAGGCATGCATTTAACTGATTAAAGTTAATACACAACAAGGTTCTTCATAACTATGTTTACATGAAACAATGACAGAGTCTTAGTAAACTTGTATGTAGATATAGTGACCACAGGTTATGAAACAATGACAAAGTCTCAGTAAACTTGTATATAGATATAGTGAACACAGCCAATGAAACAATGCCAAAGTCTCAGTAAACTTGTTTGTAGATATATAGTGACCACAAGTTATGAAACAATGATAAAGTCTCAGTAAACTTGTATGTAGATATAGTGACCACAGACTATGAAACGATGACAAAGTCTCAGTAAACTTGTATGTAGATATAGTGACCACAGACTGTGAAATGAAAGGAAAAAAAAACTCTACTAAGCTATAAAATTATATTGGGACAATAGAGTTAGTACTTATTACACAAAAAATAGATGGTGGAACAACTACGGTAAGACATAGTAAGAGAATACAGGGGAAATATGAGAGTACAGTGATGGTAAAAAGGCGTATGCATGTAAGCTCAAAGTTGTTATAGCAGAAAGTATACTGATAGAAAACCACAGTCATGCCGTGTGAATATACAGCTGTACTGAACTAATTATCAGAACATGGCACTACACTGATAGGTACAATACAACACCATCACTTAGTATAATTCAAGGAAAACTACAAAACTTTCCAACTTTACATATGCAGTTTACTGTTGGTTGGGCTAAGTATGGCAACATGTTATAATCCTTATAATATCCTACAGACAGCCTTTAAACTAATAAAGAAATTAAAATAAGGCAGCAAAAATGTACAATGTCTAAAACATATACCAGCTGTCAGAGCTGTATTACTGATGTTTGCTAAGGAGTTTCTTCTTCTTTTCTTAAGTACTGTCCATCATCACGTATGCATTGTAACAAGTTTTACTGCAGAATTTAATGTACATATTGTCACCTCACAGCAAGAGGTTCTCCTGTTTGATTCTCGGCTGGAGCGCCTTCTGTGTGGAGTCTGCATGTCCTCCCCACGGTTGAGTGACGTCTAAAAACATGCAGGTAGGTGCGTGCATGAATGGGTGTGCCTTCTTTGAAGGTTGGGCGTTGGGCTAGCAACTCATCACCGTAAAAATCCACTGCCAATTATTAGCGGACCGAAGTTCTGCTGTGGCGACCCCTAACTGGGAAAAGCCGAAAGAAGACAAAACCATTAACAATATTGCCGTACTCACTGATAACACAACAGAGGACTATCTCAGCACAGAGCATTGCATATACACATACTTACTGATTTGATGATTTGAAGGTACAAGTTGCTGATGACTAGCAATTTCACTTTAAAGATACATTGCTTTCTCTTAAAGTAACAAAAACATATGCCCTGAATGTTAAAATATAGAAAAGACATGAGATTATTGAATAACACTGGATGATAGCAATCACTGTCTGATTATGTTAAGTCTGCTGCCAAGCAGCTTCAACAACTAAAAAAACTGATTCAAATTGTATTAAGATGCCAACTCTAATATACTGTTACATTCTTAGGAAGCAGTTATAATCAATCAGAAAGAGTTGCAGAAATCAGAAAAGTACCTCGCTACTTTACTAATTGAACATGAGGTGTTTTGCCCCCATCTGCCCTAAATTTCCCCATAAAATACCAACACAATAGTAGACTTTGTAAATCAGTTTATTAAATAATCCATAAATCCACCAAGCATGAACCATCAGAATAAACCATTAAGCAAAATATTCATACACAGTATACATTTCTGTTAATACCAAGGCCCCAGTGTCCAGCTTGTGTGATAGAATGCTCTGCAGGTCCAGCCTGTCCCTGTAAGTTGAGTGGCTTCATAGCTGCATCCCCTTAACAAACTTACCATTGTCCACATGCAACCTAGGTAGCTCAAAATTCCTTGTTCTGCAAGTGGAGTGACTCAGGAAAGATATGGGGGGTGAAAAGGGGGTAAGGCTAGACAATGAATACTCACCAAGCTGCACTATGCCGCCAGTTCCCCTTCCCCACTACTAATAATAGGGCAGCTAGCAGGATGTAATGTTCAAATTTGCAGTTTAATTTTAGTAAACAACATTCCCCTTTTTATGACATTTCAATTTCATTATTTATTATTTAAAACAACAAATACATAACTCTAAATGTCTCCAAATAAAGAAACAAGTTGAGGTTAAATGAACCCAAACCTTTATCTGACAATTGCACTGTGTCAACCAAAAACAAACTAGATATTTATCATCTAAGTTTCATTGTTCAAATACATCAAATTACAACTATGGAGCAGCCTGAGAAACTTTGTGGTTTAAAGGTTTTTGAGTTGTGTCTAAATACAAATGCAGCCCCAACCCAAAATAACCTTGGGACAATAGCAGACTATGCAACCAAAAAGCCAGGGAATTTCAACTCGTTTTCCACAAGATGTTTCAGAATGATAGACATTTCTGTCAATTTCATTGTCTTCTAAATAGATGCTGACACTTTATGGCATCCTGGAAGCAAAAGAGATTATCAGCCAAAGCATTGCAAATATCACACATATGCTTGGCAGCAAATTATAAATTAATATGCAAGCTATATAGAACAAGCTGTCTCAGAAGTGACTGCACCCAGATTAATTTGGAAGATTTTTTTTTTCAATATTTGTACCACTGCTATATTATCACAATGGAAAATAACCATCTTGTTTTGCAGACCAACAACCACAGAAACCCAAAGGGGCATTAACTCCATGAAGGTGACGTCATTTCTCCTTCGCAGTGAGGCCAAGAAGTTGAGAACCATTGCCTGTCAAAATACTTTCACATCTAATACAAAACTCTTCCTAAATTCCATGATTATATTTCCTCTGTTGTATTACTTCACCTCAGATCCACAGACACAACTCCTCTCTACCCTTTCTTCCCTGTCCTCATCACAATATAATTCTAACTTCTGGGAAAATTCTATTTTTTATACTCCACTTCTCAACTTTATACATTATCTGCAACTCCAATACCTCCACCTTCTAGTCTCCTTCTGCTCCATGCTCACTACTATGAATTACCATGCTGCTCTGTAACATCCTCCTCTCTGTGTTACTCCTGTCTCTTTCTGATCTTCCACACACCAGTCCTTATAATAATAATAACAAAAAAAAAAAAAAAACATCTCTGGCATTTATAATACCTACACTGAGGAACTTTACTCCCAAACAAACCAAATTCTCCATAACATCACCCCCACTTCTTTCCACACTCTTATATCCCCTACACAAATTCTCCCATAAACTGTACAACCTCTTCCTATTGATACAAACTCAAATATCCCAACCCTTACCGAGCCTCCGCCAAACTGTTAACCCCCCTCTGGTGAAATCCTCCAAACCCGAGGCCCACTATTCATTCCCAACTCTCCCATGAAGCCGCCCTACTATCACCCCCCCCTCAGATTAATAGCTCTTATTCAAACAAGCACCCTACCCAAAGACTTCTTCTTCATCAAATGAATTACCAAAACCCGTGCAATAAAATACATGAGCTACATGCTTGGGTTAGACTCCACACCCCTGATATTTTAATTTTAACCAAAACCTGGCAAAAGCCCAACATTAATAATGATGAGATCCCTCCTGCAGACTATAACAGTTTAAACAGATCACACACGAAAAACAGGGGGCATAGCAGTTTTACATATAACTCATTGGTATTGTCACAGTAATAAATCTGCCACCCTCCTTCAACAATGGTGAAATACTCTTTCCCCTCTTAAAAATTAGTTATCACAAAAATATTTGTCTCATTACTGCTTACATTCTGCCAGGTATCAGCAACTCAGTTTTAGAGGTCATTATATCATGGCTATCAATATCAACCAAGAATCCATCATCCTAGGTGGTGTAAATATTGATTGGCAATCTATTTCCACTCCTAACCATAACTCTGTCATAAATCTATACAACTTCACACAACTGATTGCCTCTCTGACAGAATACAGCAAACACTCCAATTGTTCTTAGGAACACAGTTTCCTAGGAACTTACTAGGCTGTTGATCCATGAGGTCCTTTAGAAGCCTTGGTATATATTTCCATGATGAATTTAGCCATTAAAGTTCAAGTACAAAGAAACCAGAGATGAGCATAACTTTTACATGTTGCCCACATCTAAGAGGGACAAGGGTGCTAAACCAGGGGTGAATTTACAGTTACCTCTCCATTAATCCAGATTAAGTTTGAATACTGTAAGAGACGTACTTTGCTTAATTTGCTTTATATGGAGAAGAAGGGAAGTGATATTCTCTGTGATATAAGTCTATCTCTCCAATGTGTTCCCTTTATGCTGCAGAAGAGATTTAGCTCACTTGAGTGGGTGTTTATGTCCCCATTGAACTTGCTAATGTGTAGTAGGTCTGAGAGCACAGTGACTGTTGAGGATCTTTATACAAGGCAGAGATCACCCCTAAGTAGCCTGTATTACATTGAGAAGAAGGGGAAAGCTTTGAGAGGGTATGCATAATGTTTATAACTTAGGCTGTTGATTTTCTTAGAAAGAAGCAATGTTGGCTTTCAAGTTGTGTCAGATGTAGGGACAGGTAATTACTAAAGGGGGAAATGAACTCAATTATCAATCTGATTAGTGCAGAATACAATGGAATGATCACCACCTTGGACCTGGATGCCATACACTTAGCAATAAGTTGTGCAACAAAAAAGGAATTTCTTACAATAGTGGATGTGCAGGGTCTATATCATATGAGGGAATAGGAAAAACTGCGAACGTTCATAATCTCGAAAGTACTGGACCTCGAAGTGCTTTTTCTGAGATTGCGGTACAGTGAAGAATGGAATATTTGCCCTTTCCTCACTGTAGTGCGATCTTGGAGTTGGAATATATATTTAGCAGAGGGTGTGGGTGGCACAGCAAGTTTGAGGTTCGATACTTCTTTTGAGACTGTGAGGGTTCACGGTTTTTCCTATTCGCTCATATGATATAGACCCAATGTGCAGTGATTGTAGGACAGTTCATTACCTACATAGGTTTCCAGGTCCCTAACCAATGGATCAGTTTACGTGGGTGTTTTGTCAATCTGCCATTCTAGACTGGGTCCCCACAACTGACCTATGTAAAATGATCTCCTCATTTACCCTCCCAAGCTCTATGAGTGACCATCTCCCAATCTTTCTTAAAAGATTGCCAACTCATCCCCCAAAAGATAGGTCCCTGTCATTTGATCACCAGCACTTTCATTCAGTGCTTTATCATCAGATGAGAAGAAGTTAAACAACTTTTGCTGACAGTGGAGTTTTCTTTTTTCTCCACGGTTATGATACCTCAGAGTAGGTATATTTAAGTTCAAGGTGTGGGGGTGTGTATTACAGGGGAGCTTGTTCCCCTGAAAAAAATTACTTTTGAGGATCTGTGAAACTTGTTTTTCTCCTTTTCTATCAATCGTTCAGCACACAATGGAAACACTGCTGATAGATCAGCATTTATCCAAAAAAGGCCAGCACTGTAATATAGTCGGCAACATAGCTCAGTTTAACAACAATTCATTCAGAGAAACAGTGAAAGATTGCAACTGACATCTACTAAACAAATCTCTTTCTGGATGAAGAAGTTGCATATTATAATGGAACCTTTCCTGCTATAGTAAATTTACTCCCACCATACAAAACTACTAAATAATTTATGAGAGCCAGAGATAAAGCCTGGAATTCATGGCTTTACAATAAAACACATACCAATCTCCAAAACTTTTAAAGAACTCAATTATTACACCAAAAAAAAAAAAACAGATTTGGTGAAAAAAAGAAAATTACTATTCCTCAGTCCAGGATACTACACTAATTACTCCAAGCAGTTCTGGTGCTCCATTTTTGTTAAACCCAGGCTGCCCAGCCCAACCAACCCTAACTACCACCAGCCAAACCAACTCAGCTCACCTCACACTTAATAAACTCAGGCACCTCTTTCATTAAGAACCATACATGTACTCCCTGTCATCCCCACAGAACTATCCTCTAAAATCCTGCTCTTCCACACCAATGCAGTTCCTATTTCTAGAATCAGAAAAACTACTTCATAAGTAGTCCCCAGTAAGTTTAGTGCATTACAGTAGTGGATGCGTGGTGACTGAATGACAGTTCATTAACTACGTAAGTTCCCAGGTCCCTAACCACTGCATCAATTTTCAGGGGTGAGTTGTCAATCTGCTATTCTAGACTGGGTCCCCACAACTGGGCCATGTAAAATTATCTTCTCTTTCATCATGCTAAACTCTGTGAGTGACCACTTCCCAGTCTTTCTTAAAAGGGCTGCCAGCCTTTTAGCATACCCTGTCTCTATCATCATAAATTGAGTGATCCAAGAAAACTATTTGCCCCTTATATGGTAAAAGTCACTGATTATTCCCTTACACGAAGTAGCAGACTGCACTGAATTTGGTAATTACTACCATATAACTATTCTTTCTCCCTTATCAAAAATCCCTGAAAAGTATATACAGTCCCAGTGTGTCAAACACTTCATAGATAACAACTTCTTCACCTAACTGTCAGCACGGTTTCAGGCCTCACCACTGCACCACCACTGCTCTCCTTTATTTCACCCATCATATCAGCCTTCACAGGAACTCTAAAAACTTTGTTTCCTCTCTATTCTTGACGGATCTAAGGTGTTTGACACTGTATCCATCATATTTTCAGTTTAGACTATCTACACTATGCCTTTATACCCCCTCTTGTCTCCTGGTTCCATAGTTAACTTTCCAACAGGCTACAGATAGCAAAATGGCAGAAAGAACAATTGCCATTCTTGCCCATTTCAGTCAGAGTGCCACAAGGCTCAGTCTTCAGCTCCATCCACTTTTAAAATTTTTATTAATGACCTTTACATCACTGCTACTAATGATGCAACTGATATACAGTACGCTGATGATGCTAGGCAGATAACCATAGCCCAAAATATGCAAAAATATACTAACTAAACAGTCAATGCTGTTTCAAGCCCAGCTAACAGATTTGTAGTGTTCTGACCACCAAACAGCCACGCACTCTTAGAAAAAAAAACAGCATTGTGGTAATGCTTGAGACTTTTTTTTTATTAAATGTAGCTCTTCTGCACCCAGATTTAAAAACAACAGCAGTGATAAGAAAACTAAAAATAATGACAGAGTACAAAAATATAAATCGCTAGTGAAATAGTAGTGAAGCCTAAATATGCACTAACATCCCAAATATAAATTCAGTAGTGTCACAAGAAAAAGTAACAATCTAGGAGTGCACAAATACACTGACCTTGGAAGAAATACTGTTGTACACTATGCTGACAGTTTTGGAATACACATGCTATCCTGAGCCAATCTAATCATTTAGGAGAACTCGGTCTGTGTCATTCTCCCATTTAAAGATTCAGCAATGTGTTAGTGTCTTGAGTGCCTTTTGTTACACAAAGCTCTTCCTTGGCTATATTAAAAAAAAAACAAGCAAACAGTACTGCTACAGGCCATTAGAGCAGTTACAAAAGTTACCAACCTTAAAAGGAATACCATCTCAAGCTGTGTTAAAAGTCTAGGAAGATGCTAATTGTGATGAGGAGGTTCATGGTCTAAAGATGCAGACCTTTGCTATGTTAGCCCAGATGTGAAATGGCCTTCATCTGTGTCACATACGTATTGTATTGCCTTCACTTAGTAAGGTTTTACCTGAAAATCTTTTAGCTTTCCAATTACCTGAAAAGGCTCTTTATATTCTTCTTATAATTTGTCAAGTATTTTGTGTTTATTGGGGCTATTGTCTTTACCACGTAAGATCTCAGTCAGATCTAAACTAGCTGACGTTATGCACTAACAATGACTTGACTATTTCTCTCATTTTACATAAAATTCTGCCTCACCTCTCTCTGACTTTTGTGTTGTGCAAAATAGGTAGTGAGTCTGGTTGTGCAAATATGATATAGTTCATTATGTTAGCAGCAACCAAATGTAATATTGTGGATGAAGAACATTGGGATTTTTTGTCTTGTCTTTATTACTGAATGCACATTATTTATCAATATTTTAACCTAGTACCGTACATATCTAGGTGCCTCATTTTTCCCTAATTTTTTAAATGCATATATTTCAAACTGTATTTTTATGATTCAAGGTGCTTGTATAACTTTGTCTTAGATCTTTATAATTATGCATATATATTCCTATGTGATTGTGTGGCCTTCTGTAATGTAGACTGCCATAACTCCACACACACACACACACACACACACACACACACACACACACACACACACACACACACACACACACACACACACACATGTCATTCTCTCATCTTAATTTAAGGGATGGTTATCAGTATCTGCATTAATCACATAGGATATAATCAAGGGTTAGAACCAAAATTATATGAGTTTTTTGGTATGATATCAAAGACTGCCTCTAGACAGAATTTGTAGAATTTGCTCACAGTTGTTTTGCTTAATATTTTGGTATATTTGTTTGGTGTAGAGCACTTTACCTTATCAATATCTGTCAATATCTGAGCAACTAAAATTCTTCATAAAGACTTTATTTTAGCTGATTTAATTGATTTTTGACCTTCTGGAGTTTAATCAGGAAATCATCAAACAATGTAGGGGATACAGACAGTGCAAGGTAGATCCTTATGATATCATAATCAATACCACTAATGCTTATTACTGTATGACAGTCTTCTGGTGCTGAGGTCTTTTATTGGCTAATGGTTTTATGTGTTCTTTTACAACTAGTGAGACACCACCTTATCAAAATGAAATAAAGTATACACTGAATGTATGATATGCATTGTAGATCTTCTGATCATTCAGACCAAGTTTACCTGTTACTGCATTGTGCTACTACATTGTGATAGTGCATCATACAGGCCATGGAATTTTTCTCATGCCAGGCGAAACATTAACACCTTTGTCTACTGTCTTCAGATATACCTAGTGCTAATAAATAATCTTAACATTGTTGTATCCTATTAGTTCTTGTCAGTCCTGTTGAACTCTAGTTACTGTTAACAGGACTTACTGGTGAAGCTCCATGATGAAGGAGCATTTTGAATTCCTTTGGAAATTTTATATAACTGCAGTATGGTGATTTAAAAATATCTTTATTGCTTGTTAAAAAATGACTTGACAGCTCTGGAAATTTATACTGCTCTTTGTGTGTGTTCCCTGTTGCCTATTTTGTATTGTTCACTTGCTACTTTGTATCCAGTAACTTGATACTTAGTAAAGCTTTCCAATTCAACAATTGGCTAAGCTTCTGGTGTCATTCAAAGGGGATCCAGTGTCTGTCAGACTGGGACGACATGCTCGACAAGCCTCGTTGCTTCACAAGAGATGGCTTGCACCTCTCACCCCTAGGCTTTCGAATACTGGCCAAGGCTCTTGCTGCCCCCATAGTGCTTTTTTTAGGCAAGGCTCAAAAGTCAAACCCACTTCCGTAAACAGCACAATTAACAAAAAACTGAGGGTTATGCTACTCAGCGCTAGGAGTTTAAATCTCAAAATGCACGCACTCGAAGCACTCCTCAGTATGGAGAACGTCGACATCTGTGAAGTAACTGAAACCTGGTTCAAGGCTTCAGAGAGCACCCCAGCACTACCGGGCTACAACTCATACCACACGTTTCAGCCACAGAACATGGACCGAAACACAAAAGGAGGGGGTGTATCCATATTCATCAAAGATACCTACACCTCCAGGTTAGTGACGCAGCATGATACCTCTGAGATCATCCTTGTGCAACTAACATCCTACAAAGCTACACTGCAAATTGTGGCCTGCTACAGGTCACCGTCCATGACCCAGGACCACCACTCTACCTTTCTGGAGACACTGGAAAACATGAAGGTGCTACCAAACACCCTGATATTGGGCGATTTCAATTACCCTACCATTCACTGGGAAAACTACTCGAGTACAAATTCCTAGGCCCAGCGCTTCCTGAAATTCATCAACTCAAATGCCCTGGATCAGCTGGTAAACTCCCCTACCAGAGGTGAAAACATATTGGACCTGGTCATCACCAACATGGGCAACAGATGTTCTACACCGGAGGTCAACCCGTCACTGGTTAGATCAGACCATAAACTAATCACTCTGGATGTCCACACCCCACCACCACCCCCAACTAAGGAAACCACGGTAAAGAACTTTTCTAAAGCAAACTTCACCTTACTTAAGACAGAGGTGGTAAGTTTCACAGCCCTCATGCAAAAGGATAACGCTGCCCAAGATGCAGAAACCTTTACAAATGCACTCTATGAGCACCTACAAGGATGCATGGATTGTGCTATCCCTAGCAAAACCAAGACTCACTCCTCTAAGAGAAGGAAACCAGTTTGGTGGACCCCTGCAATAAACAGACTATACAATAGAAGGAGGAAACTAGTTCAGACAAAAAGCAAATCCCAAGAAGGAAAGACATCCCTGATCAGTATCAGTAAGAAACTGAGGTCCCTCATGAAATCATCCAAGGCTAACTTCGAAAGAAAAATAGCCAAGGATTCAAAAGATAACCACAAAGCCTTCTTTAGCTATGTTAAGAATCTAAGTGGCAACTCACAGATATGCACTGAACTAGTGCAAAATACCACAAAATATACTGAACCTAGTGATATTGCCAACATCCTGGCAGATAGATTCAGTGCAAACTTCACCCCCCTCTCACTTCCAAAAGGGCCCACAACAATACTGGAAAAGTGTAGTGTTCCAAAAATCACAGATGTATAGGTGAAAACAGCCCTTTCAAAAGCCAGAAACACAGCATCAGTGGGACCAGATGGTGTCCCATGCTGCGTCTTGCATGAACTACAGAACGAACTAACCCCCAACCTAATCACGCTGTTCAACCTCAGCCTCTCCACAGGCTACGTGCCCATAGAATGGCGCACAGCAATGGTTATTCCTCTCCACAAAGGAGAGGCCACAACTGACCCTGGTAACTATCGCCCCATAAGCCTGACTGACCTGGTCTGCAAGGCTATGGAGCACATCATCATGGAACTCATTAACAAAGACATTGGGAACCTCCAAACACTTGACCCGACCCAGTTTGACTTTGTTAAGGGCAGATCATGCCTACTAAACCTGGTTAACTTCTTCGACACAGTCACCAAGGCCATAGACGAGGGAAAGGTGGTTCACACAGCCTACCTTGACCTCGCCAAGGCTTTCAACACCATTCCCCACTCAGGTATTACAGAAAAACTCACCAGCCTGAACATAAACTCCTACATCACAAGACTGGTTGCCAACTGGCTTACAGACAGAACTCACATGGTAAGAATAGCGGGCTTCAGGTCCGACTCTAAACCAGTCACAAGTGGTGTCCCGCAAGGCTCGGTCTTGGGACCCCTACTGTTCAGCGTATACTTCTCAGAAGTACAGGCAAACACAGGAGGACTATGGCTAACCAAGTTCGCTGATGACTGCAAACTGGGAGCCATAACTGACTCTCTGGCTGACACGAACTTCCTCAAAAAGGGCCTTACTGAGACGGACACCTGGTGTCAAAGTTATGGCCTCAAGCTAAATGCCAAAAAATGCACAGTCATCCCATTTGGGAAAAACAAAACACCCACGAGTTACCACATAGGTGGCAGCCCACATAATACAGAAGAGGTAATAACAGATCTGGGGACCCAGGTAGATAGTAATCTCTCCTTTGACAATCATATTGCCAAAGTAGTTAGGAAATCCTTCTATGTGGCCCATCTAATTACTAAAGGGTTCGCATATAGAAATAAAGAGGTTATAGTGCCCAATGCTCCATTTGGGATGTATCTCACAAGACACTTCCAACAGCTGGAAAGACCACAAAAGTACCTCACCAAGAGGATTACTGGTCTCAAACATATGTCCTATGCAGCCCGACTGAAAAAACTCCGGCTGTACTCAGTGGCATATCGCTTACTCAGAGGTGATCTCTGCCTGACTTACAAAGCCATGTCCAACTCAGAATTGATGGACATGCTCCACCTAAAGAAATCCAAGTCACTGCGAACCACGCGCTCTAGTGAGCTAAACCTCACCACAACAATAAATAGAACATGCTGGAGGGATAGATTCCTGTCACAGAGACTCCCCATGCTTTAGAACACAATTTCAAATTACATCAGGCAGAGCCCCTCACTAACACTCTTTAAGAGAAACCTTGGCGAGTGGATGGGTAACAGAAAATACACCCCTGATCACTTCATTGGCTCTGATTGACAGAAGATCAGTTAATTAATCAATGGGGCGGTGAAAGCCGACACACTCTGGCTAGGCTTATAAATGCCCTGGGGGAGATAGCCTAGTACTTACCTATGAACCTATATCTTCCTGAGGTGCTGACTATGCACTGTAACCAATTTGTTTTTACTTAGGTGGCTAAGGGAAACTGTTTAGTAATGAGAATTTGACATACCTGGAGTTGATCAGACCTCTTCATTTCTTCTGGGTTCAAGACGGACACCTGAACTATGTGGCCATATGAAAAAGATAATAAAACAAACTGAGCACTGACATAAACTCTTGCAGGTAAAATGAGGACTCTTGCTTGAAGTCCTTTAGAAACTGATTTTCCTTATCACCACTCAGTAACACCGTTGGGGTTAATGATTAAGTTGCATACACAGACTTATTTTGGAGATGCAAATTACAACACAGCTGGAAGTGCAACTGCTAAAATGGGAGGAGAGCTACCAGTTTAAAGATGGAGTGCTTTGTTATAAATCATTGAACATTTATGATCTGTGCATTGAAGGAAATATAAAAGATTAAACCAAACAAAAAAGCACCAGTGGAACAAACCAAACAAAAAAGCACCAGTGGAACAAACCAAACACAAAATATAAAAGATTGCTTAAGTAACACTGAGCGTGGAGAGTGTCATTTATTTACAGTACATACACTACATGACAACTGTAACTACTGTCAAAACTATTTATTTATTTTATTTATTTTACATTTGTTAACCGGGAGAGTCCGACTGGATACATGTCCATTTTCAGCGGAGGCCCGGGGAGAAAAGCTCCAAGTACATAACAGACATATGAACATTGTTAATGCAAAAAAAAGGAAGATAGTTGAGTTCTAAATACAATATAAAGATACATCACATCTTGGGAAAAAAACCCAACAGCAGCATATAAAAAAAAACATAGGTCAGTTACAAAGGCGAAAGGCCTTATTAAGAAGCAGATAAGGATAGTGAGGTAAGAGAAGGGTAAATGATAGTGGTTAATCAGGTTTGGAACAGGGACATTGCCAGACAGTATTGAGATGGGGTTTAAGCTTTTTTTTGAATTGTAGGAGTGAGGGTTCTGAGGTGAGCATGGTCGGTAGGGAGTTCCACATTTTACCTACAAAGTTTGAGAATAGAGAATCCCCAGCAGAATTATTGGCTTTGGTAGTTTGAGCTAAGATCTTATTGGAGGAGCGTAAAGATTGCAGGTTAATATAGGGTGAATGATGTTTTCAGAGCTGGTGTTTTCTCTGGGTGATACAGTATCTGGTGAGCCGTTTTGAGTTGGTTGAAATGGAGTTGGCTGGAAAACTCTAACCACCCTAGTTGCTTCAAGTTAGTGCAGTGGTGCATTCTAAAGGTGGAATTTGTGGCAAATCTAGCTATGTGATTGTAACAAGAAGCAAGTTTGTTAAGGGTTGTCTTGTTTAGGTTTGTAAAGAGGGGGGGAGGCATAGAAAAGAGTTGATAGTAGGTGTGTGCTGGCAATTGTAATTTTAGCGTGAGGAGTGAGAAAGTGTTTTACTTTATAGAGAGCCAAGCTTTTTATTGACGGTTTTGATGGTAAGATTGAAATGGGTGTCAAATTTAAGGCAGTTATCAATGGTAACACCTAATAGCTTTGTGTGAGCTTCTGGTGATATAGTGATTCCATTGGAGGATGTAATAGAGAAGGTGGGGGGAAGAGTCTTGTTAGTGGGTGAGAAAGTAAGTAGTTTTGTTTTGTTGGGGTTGAGAACTAGTTGTCGACTTGAGAACCATTTTTCTATTAGGTTGAAGGTGTCTTGGGTTGAAGCAGTGAGGTCTGCCAGGTTGGAGGCAGTGCTGATGATAGTCGAATCATCTGCATATTGAATGCATGTGGCATGGGGGGTGATTGTGGGCAGGTCATTAACAAAGATGGTGAAGAGAAGAGGGCCAAGAATAGATCAAAAGTTACTATGATTCCATCTTGAGAACTGCAGTAGCTTATATGGAAGATGTTAGAACCATTCACATGAATGCTTTCTATAAGATCCACACCATTCAAAATAGAGTCACACTACTTCATTGACTGAGCAGCAGTTCTTACCTCATGAGTTTGTGCTGTCAGAAATTTAAATTTACATTATTTCTTACTTCATGGGTTTGTGCTCTAAATAAAAGGGCCAATCTGGTTTAATTAGGGACAAGCTAGCCTGGTCTAGGCAATTAGAAGCTTTTGGCAACATGGTGTCCAGCTGAGAATTCCAAGAGGTTATATCAAATTCCAGAAAGGGGAAAGTCAGACAAGTAGGACTAGGAGATATTTGAAATGTCACTTTAAAATGCAGGACTGAAAAGAGGATAAGATGTTTTTCTAGTCTTCATTCATTTTGGAGACTGGAACAATTCTAAAATGAGCAAAATCAGAAAAAATGGCTAGCTGTTTATGGATTGTATTTAAGATAACTCGACTATCTCACTTTAAAGTGAGTGCTGTGTGTCCTACATCAGTTCTGAATAAAATAAGATACACTGAGTGCATGACTGGAAAATGTCAGAGTTTCAGTAGAGAGAGGCCTTCAAAGATGCAACATTTGCATAAAACTCTGAGTAGCAACATTTAAGCATGATAATGTTTATGTAAGACCCACAGTATTCAGAAGAGAGCTACACTGCATCATTGAATAGGCATTCATTCTTACCTGATAGGCTTGTCGTCGAAATAACTGAATAAGGTTTGTTTCTTAACTCATGGGTCGTGTTTACCTGGCAGCTCTTATTTTGATCTACCTGTCCTACCTTTCAGGTCCATTCAAGGAGACTGCCTCCTCTTACTATCTACTGACCAAACACATTGTACACTGCATTAGCAATGCTCATTCCAGAAATGCCTGATTTATGCCATCTCAACATATTTTACTAAGTTGGAGGCCAAAATCCAAGTTTTACATCTAACATGGATCAGGGATAAAGGAGCACTGACATCATCATCATCATCATCATCATCATCATTCTGATATGTCCTGAAAGGGCTAGATGATTTTTTTGTCTGCTTATCTCTGGTCCATACATGCACACACATATGTGCGACAGTCACAAGATCAGGCTTCTCGTCTCCAGCTGAGGAGTATAGACAGTAGGATGTGCAGAAATGTAAGCAATGATTGTGCAATCCCTGCTAACCCACCTCAGCCAGACCTCTGACACCTAAAGGTATTACCACCTGGAGCACTGAAGCTGCTGGCAGAATTCCAATCCCTGCACATACAGGCTTGTCTCTGCATGTTCTTTGTTTGTATGAATTGTTCTGAAAGGAGTAATTGAAAATGAACAAATAATGGTATTCAGCAACTATTGTCAGAAACATGAGTAAATTTATTTATTTATTTAACATTTGTTTACTAGGAAAGTCCAACTGCATACCACTCAACTGTCCAGATCTTCTTAGAATTCCAGATTTTTGGTCTGTTCTTCCTAAAATCTGTGGTTTTCTGGCAAATCACTGGGATAATCTTAGAACTGAAGTAATTAAATAATGACATACATTTGAATTTCAGACTTCAGATCCTTCAGCAAATGTATGTTAAAACAAACCCTGTTACTTTAAGTTTGTAAGAGCAATATTTAAAATATGGCCCTATTTTTGGGCCTTTGTCCCATTATTTTGCTGGGCTTTGTTGAGAGTTATGTCTAACTGGGACAGAGCCCATTTTCAGTGGAAGCCTGGGGAGAAACGCTCCAGACACATGTCTTTGGAATGTGGGAGGAAACTGGAGTACCTGGTGGAAACCCACAGGAACGCAGGCAGGACATGCAAACTCCACGCAAGCCAGTGCAAGAAAATACATTATTACAAGTTTGCATTTATGCTGTATTCTTGCTTTTTCAGGAAATTAGGGTCAGTCACAACCAGATGATATAAAAATTACATGAAATAAATACTATGCAGACAATACAGGCAGCTTAAAATGGCATGCCCATTATGAGGAACATTGCCCTTTGCAAGATGTAAGACAGCTTATCTGATAATACTATAGCAATAATGTTGATAATGGTTTGGGAGGTTTTGGAAGGGTGTTTAATTTCTACAGCTTACCAGATGAAAGGAAATATGCTTTGTGATAAAGATTGGGTAAATATATGGGGGCAGGGGGAGATAAGGGATTTGTTACATGAAGAAAGGAACCAGAAATGCTTTTTCTAAAAGCTCTTTGATTTCCTTTTCCTTATTAATAATGAAAAAGGTGGATGAATTCAGAAATGGAGTGGGATCTGAAGAATGTTGCCTTGCGGTTGTTGGTGTTATTTAGGGGAGCATTGATTGGGAATATTTGAGAATTCCTTAAGGAAACTAGTACTTGAAAATGTGCCATTGGTTGTATTAATGAAGTTTTTTGGTATTATATTGTTTTTGTTTGGATGACCAGTAACATTGTTAACTTGCCCCCAGATTGTTTTAGGATGGTGAGGAGGGTTGATTGCAGGTAGCAGAAACATGGCTGTGTGGCATCTAATTGATTTTTGTTTTGGTTAAGTTGTGGAGAATTATAACTATTTCATGGTCACTAGGAAGTTTTAACTTTTTTTCTATTGTTCCAAGGTTTTGTCTCTGAACCTTAACAAGGCTTTGAGTTCTAGGGTAAGCTAATAGTTAGTGCATAGCTTTAGTAATATACATATAATAGGGAAATGTTTGTTTTGAAGGTCAAGGAATTGGAAGGGTAAGATGCTGACTGCAACACTGAGATCAGCATATTGAATGGCATGTCAAGTTCATATAGAAAAGGTGAGATTTCAATTTAGACATGTTGCCTTGAGATTTTGAGCAGAAGGTGATCTTTTCGGTCATTTTGAGGGACGTGGATGAAAGAGTGAATAGAATTAGATGATTGTTGCTAATTGTAATCACGGTCACTTAAGACCAGGAGGACATGATCTGCAAATAAAAGGATTCAACCATTGTGTACCTAAAATGCATACTGTTCCAACCTCATCTGTATTGTGATATCCTATTCATGATGATCCTGAGAGACAAAGCACACTCTTGGTGAAGTCCTATGCACACACCATGAATGTATCTGACAATGGCAGAATGAAGATACAGCCATCTGTTTCTTACAAATACAGAGATCAGAATCACACATCAGCAGTTCCGGAACCTCATAATCATCTCTTTAGTAAAAGTTTCTCAGAAGAAGGCTTCCTGTTAATTTATAATGCTAACTTTATTAGCCATATACCAGTTTTGTATCATTCATCCAATGTATAATTAAGGTATTCCCTCTACCATGTGCATATCAAAGGTGAGCAGAAAGAAATAATGAATTTACATATTCTCATAAAATAGAAAGAAGTTCAGTTAACTCACCACCTAATTTTTTCATATGGTTTCTACTGTCATTTGTCCCAAGATATACCAAACATTACATTACATACATCCATAGTGTGCCTTCATAATGTAGGTAAACAGTTCCTTAATTGTTTTACTCCTGGCAGTAAAATTACAGGATTAGCTGCAGAAGTACATCTGCAGATAAATCAGTTGCCCCTAATGGCAGAATCATCTACAATAATAAATGTTTTATTTGTCAGTCTTTTCTCATAAAATCCTTTAATTCAAAAATCAGTGGTGTGGCTGAATGTCCTCAAGAACTTCCCTTATTTTAATGTTTTTCATCATTTAGTTTTATAAGTGAATGAATCACATGCATCTTTTTTTTACCATTCCTTCCTGGACCTAGGTTTCTCTCATACTTGCCAGCTGTGTTTATTTTGTCTACCAAGACTTCATAAATGTTCATTTCAGACTGATGTTTTTAGCCAAAGCATTCATGTTATACATGAGACATTGCATTTGTATGTACTCACATTAAATTTGTACACAGCACACCTAGCTTCTTGAGTTATTTGGACTTCGCAAATTACTACAGAACTAGATTCAATGAGGAAACATAGAAAAGGGCATTACAAATACTTGGTCTAGGGATCTAAGCCTCTTCTGCAACATCAGTGGAATGGTTTGGAGGGTCAGGTATATTCATCACGTTTTCATGATAGGCAAAATAAGGTTTAAAGGACCAGAACAGGCATAAACTGAATAAATATGCATTGTTGTCTTACCATGAAGTTCTACACAACCCAAACACGCCAGGATCACAGTAAATACTTATTACCAATTTTATTTACTTTTTTTCTAACCCTGAATGTCCTCATATGGGTAGACATGCTGATGTTATTTGGTATTTTTGGAAAGCTATTTATTTCCCATAATGCACTTTGATGGCACAGCTGATGAGATTTCAATGCCCTACTCTGTTCTATCATATCACAGTTCCATTCAGTTGCAATGGAAATATTGAGAAATACTGTCAGGATTGAGAGACCGCAATAAAAGTGTCAGTGAACTTTATTTCCATGATTCATACATCCGTTCTTCCTACATATCTGCAACATCATGTATGAAACATTTTTTGAAAAAGGATAGGTAGATAATAGGAATAACTAGCCTTTTTAAAACATATATATTTTTGTGAGTTTCAGGTCCTATCTTTCTTCCTTTATTCAAGCAGAACAAGTATATTCCCCTGCTTGCAAACCTCAGTTAATTAGTGAAGCTACCCTCAGTGGTTATCAAGTTTATTTACATTCAGACTATAAAAGGTTTAACTGGTTTAGGAGTACACAAAGGGAAAGAACACAGCTTTATACAGCAGTACAGAGTCAGAGAGTTGTGAGTTTTAAGCCTGTATAGCTTTATGACCTCAGTGGGTATGAAATAAACAAAAAAGCTACTGTGTTTGTTTTCTTTAGCAAAATACTTTCAGATGTGATAGGCATTATGATACAATAGAAGGAAGACAAATTCCTAATGAAAGTGTTGTGAGATTTCAATCTATAGCCAAATGGGATAGGTTATTTTGAGCACAAAAAGTGAAGTTGGCAAGGCTTAAAATGGCCCACAGTGGTCAGCTAGCCTAGGAATTACCTATGAACAATATTTATTTATTTATTCACTCATTCCACTTGTTTACTGGGATGATCTAACTGGGTAGACAACCTGCCCCTATTCAGCAGAGGCCCAGAGGGAAAAGCTCCACAATAAAATGAGAAAACAGGAAAATAATAGTTAATACAATTTAGACAACAAGCATAAATATATTTGCAGTCCATATCAGTTAGTCAAAGATGTTTTCCACTTGGTATAGAAACAGTACACAGTTATACAGTGTTACATTTTAAGACAAGAAAAATTAAAGATTTTTTACGATTGGCATATAATGCAATTTGTTACAGAATTTTTTTTGAAAATTGTGAGAATTTTTTTTTTGAAAATTGTGAGGTTGACAATAAGCATAGGAGGCCCTTTTGAAATACAAAGAACAGTAGACCAGACAGTAGTTATACCAGGCATAGTACAATAGCCATTTAGTGACTAGAGAGGCTATAGAGAGAATAGAGAGTCCCAGGAAAAGAGGGTGAGCAAGAGAGGCAGCATTTAGGTTATTCCAGGGGAGGTACAAGAGCACATTCAAGTATTTTTAGGTGATCCTTTAAGTGTAGTTTGAAATACTTATTTTCTAATATTCTAAGAGAGAGAGAGATAGGGAACTCCAAGTTTTAGACAGGTGTGGAGTATAGGAAGTCTCTGACAGTATTGTTTGATTTAGTTACAGTTGGAAATATCTTGTCAGAAGAGCGTAGTGATCTTTTGGGACTGTAGAGTTGGAATATTAGACCTGAACACTTGTCTGGGTCTATATCAGATTATTTCTCATAAGTTGTGAGCAAGTTAAATAGTGCATTAATTTCAGCCAATTAAATCACTTTTATTGAGAGGCATTGATGTGTCCTATAATGATGGTTGGCAGCAAATGTTGCACTTTTATTATAGCATTCGTAAGGAGAGTTGATTGGATTGTATAGTGATAAGCATGGGGCTGTGCATAGGAGAAGAGGAGTGAGAAGAGATCAGGCAATGCTTATTCTCATCTGATGTGTTAGGTAGAGTTTGACTCTGTAGACTAGGTCTCCCAGTTTTTTATGTGTTTTCTTTGCAGCCTGTTTTATATGGTGGTTGAATTTTAGGTTTTCATGACTGGTCACGAATAGTAGTTTGGCATGGTTTACTATTTTTATCGTGGTATTGAAAATGAAGTATCCCTGTTTGTAGGTTCAAAATGGTGAGATAGCAGCTTGTTCAAGAATTGTTTTCAGTCATAAACATAGTACATAAAACAAATATTTAAAGCTACCTTGTGTCCTATGCATTGAATATACATAATGTATTAAATTACAACTCAATGTACACAT